>NW_022280116.1:360311-419752 GCF_004355925.1 Anarrhichthys ocellatus
GTGAGTCGGACGTACACCGTGAGTTGGACGTAAAGCGTGAGTCGGACACAAAGCGTGCATCGGACGTACCGAGTGAGTCGGACATTAAGCGTGAGTCAGACATACAGCGTGAGTCAGACGTACAGACAGATGTACCGAGTGAGTCAGACAGACAGACAGCCAGTTTTATGTACCGAGTGAGTCAGACAGACAGACATACAGTTTTATGTACTGAGTGAGTCAGACAGACAGAGAGAGAGACAGACAGTCGGACATACCGAGTGAGTCGGATGTACAAAGTGAGTCGGACATAAAGCGTGAGTCAGACCTACAGAGTGAGTCAGACGTACAGAGTGAGTCAGACGTACAGCGTGAGTCATATAGGGATGGGTCAAATGCAGAGACAAATGTATCCTTAATTAACAGGATAAATATAGTATATAAAATTTTTTATCCTAATTTTCTGTCTAATTGTAATACTTAACGCTAGATTGTTGGCTATTAGTCTCATTTTGTGCAATAACAATAATAATATATAAGGTTATTTATTCAGCATCTGTAAATAAAGATATTTATTGAGAAAGCCTACATCCTACATTTTTTCAGTCAGAGCACTGGAATGTGTCCATCGATTAATGATTGTGAAGCATCCCAAAACGTATTAAAAGAAAAGCACAATTATCACTGATGGAAACTTGCAGCATTGCTTTTCCTCCGTGTGTAGCCTGTTTATGTAGCTGTGATGTTTGGACAGTTGGTTCAGTTTTTAAATTTCTTAAATTTACGGTTGTATGATTTAGAAATGATGCTATCTTCACATATATTTATTTATAGAAATTTTAAATAAATATGACATCCAAGAACTAAAATATGCCCAATCTTATATCCTCAATTATAATAATAACATAGTTACATATATAAAAAGACATCCAAACTTAAAGACCAGCAATTTTGGGGTTAAGTGTCTTGCTCAAGGACACATCGACATGCTCCTAGCGGAGCCGGGGATCGAACCGCCGCTCCTCTGATTGAAGGACGGCCCTGCACTCCACTTAGCCACAGTCACCCAAGATCAGTTCTAGACTATGAATGTGTGGCATATAGGTCGGCGTTTAAAACCTTGTTGGGAAAACTGGATATAATACAAGCGTCAAGAATATGTAGTGGGGTCTTTAAAACAACATCTATGCCGGCATTGCAGGTAGAAATGGGGGATATGCCGTTGGAGTTGAGAAGAATACAGATCATGATGACATATTGGGTCAGTTTACAAGGGCATAACAACCATCCAACAATGAGTGCAATCGAGCCATGCTGGGAACATGACAAAAAGGCCAACACAGAGCTTTGGTTGGGTTGTTAATTAAGAAGAAGGCTAGTGAATTAGGTTTACTGCAGTTATTCTCCAGCTGTGGTTCTGCCAGCTATTCCTCTTTGGTTACTGCCACAGCCTGAAATTGATCTTGGCCTCCTTGAACTGATCAGAGATGAAAGTGGGGGAAACTGTAAGATATTCAAGTCATCCATTAGTTACCACAATTAAATACAGATTTATGGATCTAAAGACCCTAAAACTGGTAGAATAGCAGCAGCAGCAGTAATCCCAGAATTCCATTTGGAGTGTGGGAAGAGACTTAGTGATGATTTATTTGTGTTTACATGTGAGATGATGGCCATATAGTTATTGCGTTACAGTGGGTAGAGGATGTCAGGCCAGAGAGAGTGGTGATTGCATCAGACTCATGTGCAGTGCTAACGAGTTTGACATTTTGCCACTCCAGAAGCAGAGAGGATTTATTGTTTGAAATTCTACAATCATTTTTAAGAATCCATCAAATGCGGATAGCGGTTAATTTTGTGTGGGTCCATGTTGGAGTCGATGGCAATGAGAAGGCAGATAAAGCAGCAAAAAGGGCTTTGAAGAGTGGGAAAAATACCGTTAATAACCGTAAAATACCGTTAATAAGTAAGTCAGAAGCTAAAGTGGTGATTAAGGGACAAATCAAAAAGATATGTCAGAACGAATGTAATAAAGGGAGTAAAGGAAGATATCTGTTTAAAATTAAACCATTGGTTGGGAGTGCAGGATCTAGTGGACAAACTAGAAAAGAGGAGATGATTATGACAAGACTAAGGAATGGCCATACTGGTCTGAACAGTTCCCTCTATGTTATTAGAAAGCATAATAATGGAAAGTGTAAATTTTGTGGAGAAGAAGAAACCGTGGACCATGTTTTGATTTCCAAGGGAGAGTGGTTCACGTCTATCGACGCCTATTCCCATGTTCCCATGGTGCATCACCACAGGCAGTTTCTACGTTTCCACCACTTTCAGTCCAGGGTGCTTCCATTCGGACTCTCCCATCTCCCCATGGGTGTTCACAAGGTGTGTTACTGCTGTCCTTTCCCCCTGCAATCACAGGGCGTGAACATACTGCCGTACTTAGACAACTGGCTGACCTGGGCGCCATCCCGGCTTCAGGCGCCACAGGACACTGCTCGCCTTCTCTCACGTGGCCCGGTGGGCCTCAAGGTGAACATGGAGAGGAGCTACCTGAGCCCTTCTCAGAGCATAACCTTCATTAGTGTGGCCCTATGAGGGCCTGTCTGTCGCCCCAGCATGTGGACAACAACCTCTCCCCCTTCCGAGGGGGCAGACGGTTGCCCTACATCCTTTTCTCCGACTATTGGGTAAACTGACAGCTGCCTCAACTGTCGTTCCCTTGGGTTTGCAGATGGCTGAACAGCCTTCACTTGGATTCCAAGTGGCACAGATACAGGGCAATAATATCAAAACAGTGCCTACTCACTCTATCCCCATGGAGGGAGAGTGCATATCTGGCAAACAGTGTCCCCATGGGCTCGGTTCCATTCCACCGGGAGATACCTGCCTCTCAAGGCGGGGTGCAGTGTGACAGACCAGGACAGCTTGGGGGCAGTTGTCTGCTCAAAGACCGCAGGGGCAGGTCAAGGTTCTAGAGCTAGCGCTCAAGCACTTCCTTCCATATTTGAAGGGAAAGCATGTGCTTGTCCGGTTGGACAACACCTCTGCTGTGATTTCACATAAACTATCAATGGGGCACCAGATCTGCAGAAGTTGCTACGGGGATCACTGTGCCCTTCTGACTTGGGAGGCCCCTCGCCTGACCAGCCTGTGGGCAATGTACCCACCAGGAGAACGGAACCAGGTTGTGGTTTTCCTGTTCCGTCACAAGCCTCCACCGTGAGAGTGGCGGCTGCATCCAGACGTGTCGACCCACTGCCCCCACTGGGTCTCCCTGACGGAGAGGACCAGTCCTCTGGGTCAAGATGCCCTGGCTCACACGTGGCCAGAGGATCTTCTTTATGCCTTTCCACCATTCCCTCTAATTTTGCTGAACGCTTGTCAGAGTTCTTCCCCGACAGGAGGGATCTCCTGTCGCAACTAGAAGGTCGGATTTGGCATTCCAATCCCTGCCGCCTTCAACTATGGGTCACGGGAGGGCCCGACAAGTGGATGCTGTTCTCTGACTGGTGTGCGGCTCAGAACAAGGTCCCAGTACAGCGCCCCGTGCCTGCTGTACTGAGTTTCTACAGTCCCTCCTAGATAAGGGCCGGTCTCCCCTGCATGGGACCTACCCTTGGTACTGGACACCTTATGCTTGTCTCCTTTTGAACCCCTGGCACAGGCGGAGCCGAGATGGCTATCGGCCAAAAGGTTTTTTCTCCTTGCCGTCAATTCAGCTCAATGTGGGGGCGGGCTGCATGCCCTGTCGGTGAAAGAATCATGTCTGAGGTGGAACTCAGATGGCTTGGGTGTCACTTTGTGGCCTAATGCAGTGTTTCTCCTAAGGGTGTTGATACGTTCACATATCAACCAGCCTATCCAGCTGGCAAAGTTGACCCCCCCCATTGAGAGAGGAGAGGTCAAGGCTGCTGTGCCCAGTGTGGGCCCTCAGAGCTTATGTGGAAGCCACCGCCTGCATACGGCAGTCGGAGCAGCTCTTTGTCAGTTATGGTGAGCCTAAGAAGGGCTGTGCTCCTTCTAAAAAACAGCGCCTATCCCACTGGATAGTGGAGGCCATTGCCTATACATACAAGGTGAGCGACTGCACTCGGCCATCCGGGGTGAAGGGTCACTCTACCAAGAGTGTCTCCACGTCAAGGGCAGCCCTGAGAGGTGTGCCTGTGGAGGATCTATGTGCTGTGGCCTCATGGGCATCACCGAGCACATTCACCAAACACTACATAGTTAACGTTGCCACCCCTCACCCACTGGGGAGGGTTCTTTTGCCAATTTTCTCTGCCGGAGCTATACGAGGTAGTTACTGTGCTTCCTCATGACTCTTTTGGTATAAGTCATCCAGTGTTAAGCACTGCCTCTGGCGGTCAGTAAGGATGAAATAGAATGAAAGTTACGAATGTAACTACGGTTCTATGAATCCTGGATGACCGCCAGAGTTCTTGGTCACTTGGAATCCCGTGAACTCGCGAGAAGATTCCATAGGACTGAACTCAGGATGACACCGGAACTTATAGACGACGGGGGTCATCCGAGGTCACAGGTGACTTTGTTGGTATAAATATTCGACCTGCGCATGCGCGAGACAGAAGATATCCAGTGTTAAGCACTGCCTCGGCGGTCATCCAGGATTCATAGAACCGTAGTTACATTCGTAACTTTCGTTCTTGTAGTGGAGAGCAGGGCGTCTTTCAATCAGAGGTTCAGCGGTTTGATTCCCGGCTCTGGCTACGCTAGTTGCATGTCGATGTGTCCTTGAGCAAGACGCTGGCTTAAATTATTTTCATGCTAAGTAATACTATCAGAATGAAACCATTACTACCACACTACAACTGTTTTGTTGAAAAAAATTTATTTTAAAAACTAACCACAGAGTACAATCGATACAAAAGGTATAAAAAGTACAAAAAGCATTGTTCAAAAATAACTTGAGATGACAATATTTGAGTTGGCAGTAATTGGCACTGTGGGTATGATTCAGAATACAAAAAGATGGCGTCTTAGAGCGCGTTCAAGGCATTGACTTCACATTGAAATGATTACATGGTTTACAACCTTCATTGGGACTCTGGAACAGCGATGACACTAATCCACAAAAAATCTGCACTTTCAGACGTGAAACATCAACCAAAACAGTATTTTTCCCTTATTTAGCTTGAAGATATAATTAAATCTAGGTCCGTACGGAAAAATGAAATGTTTGCTGGCCAGAGACGATGTGTAAATAAAGACATAAGCTGCAGGTTGTCCATATTTTTTTTTTGAAAATGCAAATAAATGGTTGCAGTTGAACTCAAATTGTACCGAACCACTTTCACAACACACCGGTTACAGACGGGTTTGTAGGCAACTAAGACAGCAGTAAATGTCATTCGTTTAAAGTCAAAATCATGTCTGCCACAGTGACAAGAGCCGCTCGTCGGTACCACAATACTCAATACAAAAATAAAGAACAGTTCAAATACATGTTTAAACAAAGCAAGACGATATCAAGAGTTACATGTTTTTCAAGCATTACCCAGGTTTCTTTGTTCCTTTGGACAGAGGCCCCCTCCCAAGTGTGTTCCAGTTACCATCGAAGCACCAGGCTTGGGAATGCTGAGTGCGGTGCCAACATTGTCAAAACAATTGAAGGAAAAAAAAGATTTGATACACACTTGAGAGAAACCTTTGTATGAATATTAACTGTTCAAAAAGTCTTCATCAGCACAACAATCGCTCCAGTACCTTTCTTCTACGAGTGGTGCGTTTGTCCGTTAACCTTTTGTTTTTTTTTTGCATCTCACTCACCGATTCACTTTCTCACAAAAGTACAAGATTACAGTTTAAACATGTTTTTTTGCACTACAACGGGCTTGACCATACCATAACAAAATGCCATAAAACGAGAGTTCCAGTTTAGGTCTAAGGCAAACTTGAGATGCATTCACTGTGGACTTCCAACTGAGGACAAACTCTTTAAAAAACAAACAAAAAAAAAAAAACTAATCGCTCTAAAGTCTCACAATAAAAAAATATAAAAACAAATAGCTGCCCTGAGGGAGAAGTACATGATAACCAGAAACCGTTCTTGCTGCACGACGGTAGTTTGTAAGCACTTTGGATCTTCAGACGGGCGTCTCAAGTATTGCTGGGTTCGAGACGGCCGCTCTCCTCCTCGTTTGACTCGATGCTCGACCGGTCGTAACACTGGAAGGCTTGGGCTGACTTCATCCACCTCAAGCACATGTAATGTCACTCACTCACACACTCTCACACTCTCACACACACACTTTGATTCCCTTATGTCCTCTCGCTGATCCTGATGTGAATTCAAGTCTACAGTGTCAGCTGGGCTCGTGAGAACCTATGGACGGAGACCTGTGTACAGAGAGATGGTGTCAGTGAAGCATTTCATATTGATCTACAAAGTAAAGATTAAAAATCAAAAGCACGAATTTATACAACAATAAAAGATCAAGAAGCCTCACCTTTCTCACAGGTACTGCTCTGCTTCTCCTGGGCAAAGTTTAGTCTGTTCTGCTCTACCGCGGTGCCGTTGGACTCGGGGCTGCTGCTACGCGACGGGCTGCTTTCCCCATTCTGATACGCCAAGTCCAGATGTTGCTGGGCCAGTTTCAGGTGCTTCCGCAGCCTCTCCAGCTCACGTGACGACGCCTCGTCCCCGAACGACTCGCGACCCGAGTCTCCCAGGTTGTCCCTGAAGCCCATTTTCCCCGACGGGTCCTTCTTCAGGGCCGTGTTGTAGCCCGGGGGCGCCGACGGCTGGCGGCAGATGGAGGACCTGTGACTGGATGTGGCCGTGTGCCGGGGGCTGGGGGGCCGCGGCATGCAAAAGCAGTCCTGGATGCCGCTGATGCCGAGGTGCAGGATCTCCAACAGGGTGAAGAGCAGACACAGGGCGCTGACGGCGTACATGATGAGCAGGAAGATGGTTTTCTCCGTGGGGCGGGAGACGAAGCAGTCCACCGTGTGCGGGCAGGGGGAGCGCGTGCACACGTACGACGGCACCACCTCCAGTCCGTAAAGGATGTACTGCCCGAACAGGAACGAGACCTCGAAGGTGGCGCGCGACAGCAGCTGAAACACGTAGATCTTCATCAGGCCGTCGCGCTTGATGCGCCGCCGCCCGTCGTGCTTTTTGCTGGGCTTCTCCGCCACCGGCTTCTCCTTGTCCGGCTCGATCTCCTCCTCCTCCAGGATCATGGGGTCCTCCTCCCCGTTGTCCTCCGCTTCCTCGTAGTCCCGGTTGGCGCCACGGTTCACAATTGGCATCCGCTTCCTGTTCCGCGGCTGGTAGTCGCTGTCCTCCATGCGGGCTATCTTGTGCATGGCGAAGCCGAGGTACATGATGGTGGGGGTGGTGATCATAATCACCTGGAACACCCAGAAGCGGATGTGCGACAGCGGCGCGAACGCGTCGTAGCACACATTCTCGCAACCGGGCTGATTAGTGTTGCACACGAATTTGCTCTGTTCATCGTAGTAGATGGACTCGCCGCCTACGGCGGTCAGCACGATGCGGAAGACGATGAGGAGGGTGAGCCAGATTTTGCCCACGAAGGTGGAGTGGTTGGAAATCTCGTCCAGCAGACGCGTGAGGAAGCTCCAGCTCATTTTGCCTCTGGAACGGGAGGGAACCTCTCAGACCTGTGCAGAAGAGGAGGAAAGAAATTCAAATCGGATGACAAAATGATAAGAGGTAAACAACGGTAAAAGGAGAGCACGCGATGGTAATATTTAGTTTATCATTGAAAACATTTAGTCTCAATAACAAAACATTTGACATGAAAACAAATTAATACGCCCATTCTTTTAGCAATTCAGTACGTGAATGTGACCTGGCCCATATTGTGCGTGTGTGTGCGCGCCCCCTGAAGGAAAATGATCAACAACAGCTTGTGTTGCCGAGGGTTACATTGCGCCTATACTTTATGAAGGTTACAAAATAAATCGCAATCACTTTTATTGCCACTTTGTCATCAACAGCACATAACGACTTCACTCCTTCTGCTGACCTTTCACAATAAAAGCACTAGACATTTACACTGCATCAAGAGGCAACTCAGCAAAATAGATTAATATAAAGTTATATAGCCTAATAGCTCGTCGGAGTGTTTTTCTTTTTTGCACATAGAACGGGGAAAATGAGATCCAATCACCACCGGTCACTCTAGACGCATTCCAGTGCCAGGTGTGAACAGGGTCATTGACTCCCATGTGTTTGCACCAGATAGCCACATGGGGGAGCTATTGTGTCACTGCTACAAAGCTGAGACATCCCAGGACAACTATCACTGCCATGAGAAAGGGCATGCTCAGGCAGACATCCCTGAGAAGGTCCCAGACTGCCATGTAAAAAGACTGAAGTGAAGTCATGGAGGCAAGGTGCTCAGGGCTTTATCACACTAATGAAAAAGCTCATGAGCTCCGGTGTTCAGAGTGTCTCGTCACGGTCCGACTAAAAGATTGCCAAAACAGCGTAATGAGCAGATAGTAAAAAAAAACAAGAAAGAGGCAACGAGGAGTTCCTGTGGTTTGGTTTCACACCATCTGTGACCAACCTCATAAACAACTTCTGAGTAATTAACCGCTGCCGTAAACTTGCCAGGCTCGTCTACAACAGTCTTTGTGACTTACAAGAATGGTGTAATCTTGTGACTTACAAGATTACACCATTCTCACCTTCCGGCGTCAGACCCAGTTCACAACTCTAACATCTGGAGTTGTATTTTGTGAAAACACAAATCTTTGAATCTGCGTTATCCATCCAGAGAAACTCTGCAGTGGCCGAACTCAGATTACCACAAGATGAAGCAGGTATCAAGTAGCCAATGGCACATTTGGGAATTCTTCGCTGTGGCTGGCACAAAACAGGACATTGATGTTTTTAACAATGTGTTTTTTACCAGTAGTGGTAGCATATTTAATCTCTTTAAAGTTCCTGCCTGGTTGGTACCTCAGGAAAGGATAGGGATCCTAACCTTAAAGTAGCAATGCTATGAACAAAATAGACTCTAGACGAACACAAAGCTTAAGGGCTATGAAAAACTATGCAATGCCAACGATTGTCAAACCAAATCTAAATCTCTACATTGTATTGGAAGCCAAAATATGAATAATTGACAATGTTTGCACAGGAACAACACTAGCTGGATCTAAATAAGACATGCAGAAGGGACAACACATTTACAGGTTCAAGAACATGTTTTCACCTACATCTGTAACCAAATCATTATCTGCAATGTGAACGCAAAGACCTGTTCTTGTTTCGATGACTGGAATGATTGTCTTCTTAAAAAAAAATGTAAAAATAAAAGTCTTTCCTCTGTTTCAAGACCAGCTGCTTCATCCATTTTGCTAAATTAATCTATAGAAGAGCTATGGAGTCAAACAAATATAGTCTGTGTAAATATGAAAGACACTCATGAAGTTACATAAACTTATTTTTAAACCTCAACTCAATAACAGGACCAGCAACCTTCTTCACTCACTTCCAGGGCAACAGTGTAATATTCACATATTCCATTTCAGTATAATTCAGCAAAAACGTTTTGAAAACCGATAATTCCATACAGATCTACACTTCTCCGCTGAATAAAAAAGATGCAAAGAGACCATGTACTTTGGAACAATCCCATAAAAAGTAACACTGTGTAGCTTTTACAGATGATACATCAGCTCCAAGTGCTCCAGAAGAGCGCTTTGTATTGACTCCCAGGTGTGAATGGGAGTGCTGTATGAATGCTTGGTGTTAAGGAGGAAACCGTCCTTAGAAAAATAAAGAGTTAGAATAAGGCACAACCAGTTGCCATTGTGTGACGACCACTGAGAACAACCCGCTTTAAGTGAACTCACTTCTCGACCCGGTGGCTCCACCACACTCTCTGAGGTGATCATTGATTGACTGATACACATTTCTCCACAAATGTCCCGTGCATAGTTGTTTGGTGTGGGTCTCCTACCTACTGCTCACAAAGACTGCCATTGTCATTATCCTTCATCTGTGGCTTTCTACAGCACTGCACGCGATACTGCATCCTGCAGCTACACCTGAACGTCTGACGACTGCAGGGTCGGGTTTCCACATCGAGATAACTGACAAAAGCCTCCATTCAGTGGAGGCTTGTGGTTTTCAAACTGAACGTGGATACGGAGGACTTTTTCTCGCAACAAATAAAATGTCATACACGGTGAAATCAAAGTTTGCGAGTCACTGCAGAGCTTTGCATTATCGGCTTTATTGTGACGTCGTCATCATCAAATGACCTAAAATGTCAGGCTGCAACAGACGTCAAAGTCAACGGCACACTTTGCCGCGTGTAATCTAGGTTAACGGTTGCGAGTTGCCCCCAAGCCACTGTCAGAGCCGACATCCATGCCCAAGGAAAACCACAGGCCCACATCTCTGAGAGAATGTGTGCCACGTTTGCTTTTAAAAAGCACACAGAGGGAGGGGGAATAATCTGACTTTAAAGCTCAAGTCTGTAACTCTTTCCTACAATATTGTATTTGTCGTCATTTCCATAGGCATCTCGGGCCTGGTGTGTTTGTGCCGCTCCTCTGCCTCGTTGCTCCTGGTAGCAACTTTCTACCCATCTTACTGTCAGGGCAAACAACATGTGTTCACAAAGGAACTCTTTTAGGGCAATACCAATATTGATACTTGTCGACACATTGTGATGAGGATCGTTACACGTACAACTGAACATTTTGGATTGGATTGTTACTCACTGGTGAATTTATCACTATGATGACTACTAATTACCATAAAAAGTTTGCATGGCTTCTTTAATGTTAATATCTTGAAGCTTGAGTATTCCCAAATAAAAAAAACTCTGTGGAAGTCTGTCTAAAGTCCATCAAATACACAACACTCTGTGTCATCAATTCTGACCGTGCTTCCTACCCACATTACATGTCAATGTTTATGCACCATCTTCGGAGGCATCATCTGTCTGTGGCACTTCAAACCGGTGTGTCTGAGTAGGCTATGGGAGCAAAGTCAAGCGGCAGTGTCTCCACACTGATGAGCGCTGCAGAACAGAGGGGCTTTTGTGGCTCTCACATCTGGGAGTCTAGTTATGGCCATCCCTCCCTTATCCCAAAGCCCTACAGCTGAGAGGCCCTGAGCTCAGAGAGGAAACCAGGAGAGAGAAAAATGACCTGCATGGGGGTCAAACTGGGGAGTGACTGACTGGTAAAACTAAGAGGAGGGGGGTAATTCACCCTTCATATCACCACGAGACATAATACCATAAACGCTGTAGAAACTATGTTAGGTCAGAACATGAGGTGTGGGTCACGTTCTGATAAGGTGCTTTAATTATTTAGACAATAAAAATGTTTAGTGGAGAACTACATTAATCAAATTTACACGAACCACACGAGAAAAAAAATCCTCCGCGTGGCTAACGGCACAACGTCACCGCGCGCGACTCCACATGCGCCACACATTGATGGTTAATTGAGCTAACGGTGTAACGTTGCGCCACACTGTTTGGACACCGTCAGCAAGTAGTGCTACAAGTAGGAATATAAATGCCACTATTCTCCAGACTATGAAGACGTACGTGTGTGGGGGGGGGCACAAGACGCGTTGCTCCATCACCAACCCGTGTCGACATAGTCAAGAAGCCCATTAAACGAGGACAAAACACATTTTCTGCATACCAGCAGAATTACATGGCATGTGATGCTATGACAACAACCAGTATGCCCGTAACTTGCTAATAATTTCAGAAATGTGGTCGAATTGTTTGGCGTGTTTGGATTAGCGCTGCGTCCAGCCAGCCTGTGCGCGTGAATTTATGTTAACGTTCGTGTTAAAACAATACGTCTGCCTGGCCCTGGGTTTGTGAATACGGGTTATGAAAAAAGCCGAAATCAAGCTAGCAACTTCGGAAAAAAAAGCTACTCTCCGTTCCTCCCCAAAGTTAAAGATATAACTTGGGTTAAAGCACCGTTGTTAGCGAAGGCTAAAGAGCTACGTGGTGATGTTGCCGCGTTCGCGTTATCGCGATTTATTTGATTGTGTGCGTTATCTTACCGTCAGTCGTGATTTTGGGTCCTCCTGCTTTGACGCGGCGGCTTCTCGAAGTTCTCTCTTATCTCGAGAGCTTTTCCTCCGCTTTCTCTTTATTAAAATAAAGCCCTCCCGCTCTAATATTAAGACATCCAGTTTTTTTTCCTTTCCGCGAGGAGCCCGTGTCCTTCTCCAGTTGTGTGCTGTACTGCGGGGTGAGGACAAAGAATATTTCCTAGCACCCCCCTCCTTTTCCTCCTCCCATTTTGACACCCCACCCCCTTGTCTGCACAGAGTGGAGGAAAACTGCCAGAATTCCTGTAGCAATCCTTTCTGCTGGAACTTTACCCTGGACTCTGAGACTGAGAATAACCTATGGCTCCAGAAGGACTCAAAAGGAAAATTATTAGAATAATAATAATAATAATAATAATAATAATGAATGCCTCATATTTGGTGAACAAAGCAATATTAAGGTCTTGGAAATTCAAAGACTGTGCTTAGTACTTGAAATGCACAACTTTCAGTTGATGCAAAGTATTTGGATTGTTATCAACAGAACGCACATGAAAGTCATTTTAAAGGTGCTTCATGTTATAACCTGAATTAAAGAAATGTGTGATCTGCCCACAGCGCCTGGAGCAGCAGGTGACGATAGCATCAGTTACACAAGAGCTGTCAGCCAAGCAGGTCTATCATCATCTAACCTTTGGGATGTGGAGCAACATAAGAGCAAACTGTGAGGCTACTGAGTGGCCCCTCTTCCTGCTGATGCAGATGTTCGGAAGTAGTTGCTACCACGAGGCCTCTTCCTCCATGTCGCACTTATTTTGGCAGGGGGCACGTGTATTTCCTCAGCCCCCTCCTTAGCACCTCTTTGAAGCTACACCCTACACGTAATAATGCTTGTTAATAATGTCACGTCAGGATTTATGTCCCCCATAAGGACTTGAAGGGGTCTGGACCAGCCGTGTCATGCATCACAAAGTGAATGGGCCGGTGTCTTAACTCCTGGACTTGCTATTCAGAGAGGAAGAAAACAAAGTGGTATCTACCATCTACAGTATGGTATGAGCCTTACACTCAATCAAAGGTGAGGTTTTCCTTTTTAGCAGTTGAGTTTCCAGCATGCTTACGCTGCACTTTCCCCACCGTTGTGACCTGAGAAATGTGCAGTTACCCCCAGATTAAATATTGCAGGCATCCAGTCAGCATCGGTCTCCTGAGGTAGTCGCTCGATGAATTCAATGATCACATTGTTCTGCCCGGAATCTCCTGAAATGCCTGTCTTCATTGCTTACTGGCCTCCACATAGCAAAAAAACACGTGCACGTGTACTCTACTTCTACGCGTTGCTTGTCGCGAATGGGCCGCAGAGATCTGGCCGCGGCCCTGGTGAGAGCTCACTGCGAGCGGCGAGATATTGTTTAATATCTGCTGCAAACAGGGAGTCAGTGGAGGAATGCTATGCCCTTCCCCCCCTTCCCAGGGAGCAGTGGAGCTCTATTGTGAACCACAAGCATGCTTTTATTCATAGGGTGCAATGTGGGGTGCCCTGGTAAACCGCAGTCCTAATGACAGAGAAAGATAATCTGGAGACTGCCCAGCCCGGCCTCGTGGTTCCCTCAGACCTCGATCTTAAATGAGCTTTTTTTTTGTTGCTAATACAGAATATTTTTATGTTTGTGTGTTAATCAGTTATACTTGACATTGACGTACGCTGGTTGGAATTGTTATTTCTTAGAATTCAGATGTAAGGATTAATGTCAACCCTCACAGTTGGTTTGTCCGTGTTTATACAGAACAATGACGTTCTTATTGTTAATGTACTGTCATAGCCCCTTGAGCCACGGGGGTTGTTTTTCACTTCCTTTATTTTGAGGCAGGGTGTATTGACTGTTGTCTGTTGACTGGTGTCATTTTCAAGGCAGAGCATGCTACTCAGACGTGCCACATTGTGAAAGAGAGTGGTGCAGTTTACGTTAGGATGCGCTTTTATGACGAATACGCATCGACGCAGTTTGCATCCAGAGGGTTGGATGGGCTCGAATAAAGCCATCGTTGTGTTTCTCCATATTTCATCCAAGCTGACAAAACCCCAAAAACTTTTCAAAAACACCCTCCAGAGTAATTTAATTTTGAAAAAGAGCTCTTCATCGTCAAGTGGAAAACTGTTGATTGCGTAAATGCTGATGTATGACATACACAATGTGCTCCAGTGGCCTGTGATTACCCAACAGAGGAGATTTAAATATTCTCCTATTGTTGTGGTGTTTCAGCGTGGGCCTCATAAATAGCATTTTATGATTCCTCCTCATTGGTGTGTATATGGTCTAACCCCTGCTCGATTGTTATTGTTACTGCTCCATACTATTTTTGTCTCTGTTTTACCACAAAAACTGTACTGTACTGGCTGTTCTTTACGACTGCTGCTCACTGACAGTTTTCCCTCTGCGGTGACAGATCCGTTGATACGATGTTGCAGCATTCGAGGTGAAAGGGCTTTGCTCAAGACTTGCCCTCTTGTTTGCTTCAGAACCTCACCCACCGTGAATCATCCCCTTGTGATGTTTGCTTTCCTACCAAGGCACACACATACAAACCCACTTTTGATGGAAGAGTCAGCCTACATCTGTTGTTGTGCTTGAATGCTTGTGCAAGTTCTAGGAAAGCCACAACGTCCCTCTTAAGACAGTTGTTCGTCAGCTCATTTGCCAACGGTGGCAACTGGAATGCTTTAGAGGGCCAGGACAATGGGGGAAAAAAGTCGCATTGCGTTTCCCCATCTGCCTAATGCAGGAGATGATGTGTGTATGTATCACCACGTTACAAACACACTGCGAAGGGATTCCCTTTCCTCTCCGTGTTAACACCATCTTCTCAGAGTAGATGAACCGCACAGGCCCACAAATGGCCACTTTAGGATGTTTGAGTTAGCAGAAATGCCTGCTGCATGCTCTTGCTGGTTTTTAATCTTTTAACTTGCCTTCTCGAGGCAGTCACCCTGCCAACATACCCAGGAAAAAATGCACAAGGGAGCATGACTCATTTTCATTAAATGGCATTAGCGCAATTTTACGCTGGCAACCATCCAAGATGGCTTAAAAAAAATAAAAAGTAAAAGACCAGCCGTGTCTTCGCTGAGTGCGCCAGAGAGGAATTCCTTTCTCTTGCAGCTGGCAGTTGTGAAACGGTTTTTATTGTTCATTTGTCCACTCCCCAACGCTGTTTTTTATTCTTTGCAATTCCTTTCTTCAATCATCCGTACTTGGGTCACAAATCTACCTGCACCTGTAAGGCTTCTGGCAATTATTCACTATCAATAATTAAGTTCAGCAGTAAATCCAGCCTGCATTGTTACATTTGTATTCACAGTATAACAGGGAAGTTGAGTTGCCTGCCAAGCAAGACTAATGTTTTCCATCTGTGTGCTGTTTAGGAGTCTGTGTATCCCAAATGGTGCCTAATAAGGTTCTCCCTCAGATCAGAATTACTCAGTTTAACCTAAACCCACAATATGACGGATACAGAAGGATTGGGCTTGTTGGAGACGAGTTATGGACAACATGTCCTCACATAAGCCAGAATAAATCAGTGCTGACAATCTGCAGGGCTGACGTGTTCAGCATTCTGTATTCTGAGGTGCCGTATATCACGCCTACAGACCCATAGATATCACAGCAATAGCCAGAGGTGTTGGTCCATGCACGCCAAGGAGAGTCAATATAATTACTGCGGTCACAAACTCATTTTGGAAGGCTGTGTTTTGCACACGGTGGCAACAGGAAGTATGACGTTTATTCACTTCATTATGCAGAAGTGTGTTCATCAGTCCTCTGTGTGTACCATACACTGAACTTACCAGAGATTGTCGACAGCTTCTTTTTTTTATTCAAACAAAGTCATATTAGATTTAATCTCGCTACCACAATGGACCGCTTACTGATAAAGTTAGGTGGATTTTTAAGTTTTTAAAGTTGCAATTCTCTGCTTTTTTGCATAGTAGCTAACATAGTAACTTTGTGGTGGGAGGGGACTTCTATGTTTAACCCCTTTCAGTGAGTGGATACAATCTTTCCTCAGAGCGGTCTCTGAATTTCTTTTTTCTGATTTACTGCTCCTTCCTATTCCTGCCTGGGACGGTCTGTGGAGGGGGACAGGGTGACTAGGCATGGGGCTGAAGGGGTGGGTGGCCTTAATTTGCAAGCTCACCTTGTTTTCATGGGGGAGGGGGACTAATGTCCTCAGCAGAGACATTTCTTTTCTTTATCTTTCCTGTGCTGTAATTACCCAAATCATCTAATCTGTAATACAATCTCCTAGTTTAACTGTCTGATAGTGGAAAAATAGTCCATTATACTGTTATGAAACCCATTGTGAGCACCCCTCAGTATATGACGGGGTACATGTGCGTGGGGCACACAAAAGAAACCTCAGTGCTTATAGGGAGGAGGGGTACAGAGTTCCCATGGAAACAGACGGCCCTACCCCCGGAGCAGATGGTGGCGGCGAGGGTGTCGGGGGCTGGGTGTAGTGATGGCGGGACCCGAAGATGATTATCTGTCCCTCAAACAACAGCTTCTCCTTAAACTAAACAGGTGGCTTAGGTTTCTGTTCTATTGTGTGTTAATGCAAGAGGCAAGCTTTGTTCTGTGGGTTGCAGGAAAATAGTTATCGCTCAGATCCAATTGAAAGCATTTGTATATTTGCAACCACTCGTCTAATTGCATTTTAATGAGCTGTAAATTGATTAAAGTCTTTGATTTAGTCTTAATTTGAATTGAACACACAAATTTACCGGTAGCACCAGTTATAGGTTTGCAGGCTAAATCTATGTTTCCATCAAAATGTAAAGCGCAATTTCTAACTGTAATTTCTCAAAAAATTGAATCTGTTACGTGACTATTAGGAGACCGGCACAACGAGATAAACCGTTAGTGTGGGTAGTGGGTAGTGGGTATTTTTCAGATTTTTAAGACAGAATTTGCTCTTGATGTTTCCCAAGACAGTGTTCACCGTCTGCATTTAAGGGAGAGTAACACAAGGACTTGAAAAAACATGTACCTTTGGAAGATACTCACTTAAATGGGCCGACTCTGTCCGCCACATATCAGCTTTGTCAAAATTTTAGAATGCCAAACAACCAAACAAAATAAAATTGCAACCATGTTAATTTTTTACTCCTGTCTCAGAATGTTATAAACTGCCGTCCAGTATGTTGCATTCTGATAAGCTTTAACACTCACGGAAGTGCACTTCCTGAATCCCGGCGATTGCCCTGTGGGTTGTTTTAACTTCTCTATTGCATCACGAGAAACATGTGCTCCAACACTGTTTAAGCCAGCACTATGTGGGACTTAACCTGCTCAGTTTAGTGCAGAGACGGTTAGCTTAGCCGCCACAGCTTAACCGGGTTTGCTCCCCAACCCACCGCCCCGCTGCAGTTGGGTTTCCCTGAGGTGTTTGTCTCCTTTTTTTTTCCAAACATGTCCAAAAAAGGCTCTAGCAATGTTTGAAAAAGGAAAATCAAGTCAGCCATGAGGCTTTGCCAGCTTAATGCACACTTTAAATGTTAGCCAGGGAGCTACTCTCCACAAGTCATTTCAGCTCAGAAGCATGCTGAAAGACTAACATCTTAACCCAACCCTATCCGTTAAGTCCAGGTTCTCACAGGGGCGACTGAGTTTTCAGCTCTCTTAAATTAGAGTGTTACAGCACAACAGTTTACAACAGAGTTTCACACTGGTTATAACGGAGCAATCTTTGTTGCCTCGGAGCCAATGTGCTTGAGGCTGAAGAGCAACGGCAGTCCTTTAAAGAGAGAGAGAGAGAGAGGAAAAAAGAATCGCTTCAAGGGACAGGAAATGGGGTTATTGAGGATGGCCTCTGAGCCCCGCAGTCACGTCTCTGGACAGCACGCTCTTCCTTGCATTTGCAGTCTATGCACCCATAAATCTCCTTTGTGAAGTGTTTTACTTGAATTTTAGATGCAGGGTTTGAATTAAGAAGCAACCAAAACACTTCATGCATGTTGTTTTTCAGATTTATACCAGCAACTCCCAGAGCAGCAGCTGTGTGCTGTTTAAGAGAAACTGTTGCTGCTTGCCTAGAGATGTTTAAATCATTTCATGAGAAATTATTATCTCCTTATTAATTACTTGATGGGAAAATACCATAACCAGTGAAAACAACTGTATGGGAGTAAAGACTCCCACACAATTAACTATCTTTGTGTGCATGTGGATACTTCTAACAGACTCCTTGTGTATCTCAAATTCTCCAGCTGCCCGCATCTGGTTTGGAGATTTTGTAACTTTGAACGCTCCCAAGCTCGTCTCCCTCTTTCCACAACCAATGACACCCAACGTGTCTTGTCAAAAAAAAAACTAAAAACTTTTTGTTTTATCTCTATATGGAGCGTCCTCCGTCTTTCAGAAATGCCATTCTGAATTCTTATTAGCTCGTTGAAGGGCCAAGCATCAAACAAATTGGCAAACTGCAAAAAGTAATCGCCTTTAATTCAGACTATCAACCCCCCCCCCCCCGCCGCTACTTTGGTGATGTCAGCATGTCCCAAACAGCCATAACTGCGTAAAAGACTTGGCAGCCATATTGTCTTGGAGTGAAGTTGGACAGAGAGGAATGATGGGCTGAGTAAAACTGCTAAGATTCAGCGAATACAGCTCCTCCTCCACTGGATGACAGGAAAATGAGATACTCTATCAAAGCTGCAGAGACTGCAGAGGAAAGCATGATTTGTGTGTTTGGAGGGAATACAGCGTGAAGGCTGAGCTTCAACATCACTTAAGAGTGGAATCATTTGAATTGAAATCCATATTTAGTTGGGTTTTTTGGTCGTTTCATATACCAGGATCTGTTGTGAATCTTTTTATCCATCAATCAACTCACACAGCGGGCAACTTTTTCTTTTTACTTTCTTTTTCAAATGCCCAAGTAACTGATGGAATGATGAGATGTATTAAGTTTCAAAACATGCGTTTGGACTTCCTCACACAGCTTGGACATGGTTCTTCTCTTGCACATGTGTTTAGTCCATCAGGCCCTGCCCTCTCATATCTGAGTGGTGATGTCATGAAATGAGAGTTTTTTCCGAATCTCACAGCTATTTGTTACACCCCGGAGCTTACGCACTCGGTCAAAGTCAGACTTTGGGGCTGGATGAGGCATATTACACATACGCTCCTCATGGTCAGAACTACTCCTCGTTGCCGTAAAATTATGACTACGACTACGAGACGCAGTTTTGCCGTGATGCTTGTTTTAATAGTGTAGATTTGAATGAGCTGATCCACTATGGCAGCTTAACAAAAGGTTCAAATCTAGGAATTCCTCTAATTTGAATACTAAATGGGGTGTTACATTTCACACAAGTGCAGCAATGGGTCGGGTAGCTCCCCATTATCACGCCGTTGTTCCTTTATACATAGAAATAAGAGAGCAAACCATATGCAGATATCCTCATTGAGATCAAGATCCTGAGGGTGAGGTCACAAATAAAGGCACTGATATGCGTTTGTAAATTAGCAGTCATTAACTCACTGTGACAATGACTTGTAGACAGGTAGGGGATGTCTTTAGGGTCTGGGTTTCTTTTACAGCATCGACAGCCTGTTGTGAGCCCATTGTGAAAGGGTGACGTAAAATCGCTCCTGACTTTGCTCTTTTAAACTCACATAACAGATATTTTACGCCCCCACTGGAAGAAACTGTCCACATACACAGCACTGTCCATGTGTCGCACAGCAACCTTATACACAACACACTTCCCATGCTTGAATTTGAGAACTGCCTATTTTAGTTTGCGATATGAACTTAAGGACATCCACTAAGCAGAATAACAAGTCACTCCAACTACGGATGTTCCATTGAGGAAGACATCACAACTGCTTTTAACGGGACTGCTCAGGGAACTGTTTTGTGCCTGTTTTAGGTCCTTCAATGCATTTGTCAGTAGATTCTGTTTACTCGGGACGACTGGACAGGACCTGGACACAAAGGGAAATCGTCCAAAACTGATTTGGTACTATGCAGTCAAAAATCAGCAAACAGCTGAAACCAAGAACACCAACGTTTAGAATAAACAAGTTCATACTGAAATAAAAACATTTAATCAACATGTCTGTGGTATCTCTAGAACATTTTACTGGTCCTAATAAAGTCACCTGGGGAGCGAGAGCCATTAAAGATTGTAGTGAAAAGATTTGAAATTAGTGTTTCTAAAACTTAAAACGAAATTGTGTCAGGTTCATACTGTCTTCCCATTCCACCATAGAAATATTAAAGTGGAGCAGCAACTCAGTTAAAATGTGAGTCACCAAAAATGGGATGTTGTCGGCATGATGTTACTATTATTACACTGCAAGTGGACCAAAGACCGTCAGTCGCAGTGGACTTTCCTGTCATGATTTCATTGAATCTGTGATTCTTGTGAAATTTCCTCCGACCTCAGAACACTGTACCATGAGTCAGTGTTGCAGCTTGCAGCTACGGTTGCTAACAGTATAAACAACTCAAACAACAGTAACAGTGCTGACAAAGTTCACCATCAGTTAAACAGCTGTTTACGTGAGGCTAGGCTTCCAGGATGGCACAGTCGGTGAGGGCGGCTTTATCAGCTGTGAAAAAAAAGAAGAGATTTATATACAATATTATGTGGTGCAACATTAAAAAGCATATATCAAAAAACATATACAAATTGTTTTAAATGCAATATGTTTTTTCTCATTATCAGAGAGTATATTGAAAAATATTCTGGTCAAATGTGATTTATCATTGCCACAAAGCCTACCCCCTAAAATGTTTAATTGTCTGAGTGACCTCTTCTCTCTCATCAACATTATAAAAGAACAGCTGTTCAAAGAAGAGGACTGTTGTAGTCTAATTAATTCAATGTAAAGGAGCGTCAATGTCGGCTATTGATGAATGTGACGATGTTTTGGGCTGAACTGAGACCACATCAGAACAATTCTAAAATCTAACGTCACTTCTGGTCACCAACCAAGGGAGGGTCTGGTGGTTTGGCTCAAGAACTAAAACATGAAAGATGACAAAAAGTTCAGACTGTCTGTGCAACATGAGCAAACCATGTCTCACCAAAGGACAAACACAGTGAGTCTTTTAAAATGATTTATTCCTTCTATTTATCTATGTTGTGGATTTCCCTGACAAAAAAAGGAGGTTGGGGATGTTTGTTCATAAAAACATAGTGGCAGATTTATAGTCGACGTAACAGTTGTGTCCTCCACCAAAATAATTTAGAAACGTTCCACTTGTTTTTCCCAGTCAAGCCACAAAACAGCTGCATGTTTTAAAGTATAGTTATTCTATTCCTGGCGAGACCCACAATGACTACCCACTGCTTCATATAGTCTTCATGACAAATTGTATTTCCATGAGAAACAGCAGCTATTAGCAGTAATAAGCTAGCTCTTGCAGGTAAATGACCTGTGTGTCCGAAACCTGTCTTTCTCAATTGGTGGTACTAGTACCCCTAGGGGTACTGTGGAATATTGCAGGGTGTATGTGAGATTTAAAAAAAAAAAAGTTAATTAAAATATCAGTTATGCATAATTCCTAAATAATAATACTACAAGAAGTTCAATAAATAAATGCAATGTAAAACTACATTATATATTCAATATTCCTATTTCCTATTTCCAATGCTAACATTAACTACCGCCAAACTCCCTGTTCCCCCCCAAAAAATGTTTTACGCTGGTTAGGGGGTGAAAAAAGTCTTATGCGTTTTTTTATAGACACTTTTTTTTGAGAGCCACTGTCCTAAACTTTAAACCGGCAGCATGGGTTAAAAGCACAGAGGGCCCCCTAACACAGAATAGCATTTTTTTTAAATAACGTTGGCAAAAGATGAAATACTACTTGTGTCTGCTGAACATTTTAAGGGCACAAAACCTCATTGTCTGTATTGTATTAATAACATTAACATGTACTGAAATCAACCAGAGACAGAGAGACACATTAACGATCTCGACTGCTTTAGGCACTTTCAGCTAGCATGGTTAGCGACGACTCTTTGGGCACTTTCGCCACACAATCTTACGAGGTGGCGGACGTATCTGTGCTGGACGCCCAACAAACAACAAGCCCTCTAAATTAAACTATCATACCACAAAAATGCTTTTTCTGATCTGATCACCATATCAGTGATCTTACGACACCATCTATGGTAAAGGTTTGGCTTGGCTTTGGCACAAACAGCCATAAAAACACGGTAACCGGGAACCGACCTCACCTTCAAACACCAGTGTCTGCGTAAAACAATTCTAAACATGATTAAAATCCATGGCTCTCACCAGGCGGCTACATGCTAATAGCCAATTATGCGCTCTGGGCTAACAGGGAGGTTTCCTTCCTGGCTCATTAGAAGTTCCACTTATTACTTTATCCATTTGTGCGGACACAAAAACAACTTTTTGCGCTGAGCTCTCGGTCATTCTGGCCGTTTCTCACAACAGCGTTGCTGTCTATTGGTGAACACTTTAGCCTAAAGCACTTAACTGACTCTCATGGGGTAGAGAGGGTCGTCCGGTAACTGCAAGGTTGGAGGTTCAGTCCCTGGCTGCTACGTGTCCTGTGCCGAAGTGTCCCTGAGCTAGGACACAGAACCCCAAATCGCTCCCCGGGCACTTCACAGCAGCCCACTGCTCCTAATATGCTAAGGATGGGTTAAATGCAGAGGTTACATTTCATATATGTACCTAATGTAGATGACGATTATAATCAAGTTTAAGCTATAGTTGAAGTTCAAGTTAACTAAAGACTGGATGACTTCGGTAATGTAACGGGAAAACAGGAAGTCAAAAAAAGCCAGAGGCTGTTGGAAAGCAAGGTTGTTTGTGTCTGGAGTGAGCAGCTCGTATGTGTAAGCGCATGAGAATATGTGAGCGTGTGTCAGAGAGGTAAAGGCTGGGTTATGCGCAAGTGAAGCTATTGTAGAGGGACAAAGATATCTGTGTTATATGCAACAACCCTAACAATGAAGAGGTGACGATAAACTGAAGACACACGTCTCACCCACAGCCTCTTGTTAAACAGGTATTCTATGCAAAGTCATGGATCACATGGGCATTGAGAACAAATGCTGTTGTTGAGTCACCAAATCCTGACCATTCACTGAGAGTCTATTATAATACAATGGTGAAAACATGTCGTATTTGATGTGTGTCTATCCCTGTATATTATTGTCACCGTGTAAATAGAGCGTCACTGTAAGGCCTGCACATTTATTATGGCTGGTATGATGCGATGCTCATTCTTGTTATAGAGGGTCAATATTTGTTTTTTTATGAGGGATGGGGGTTGAACTGGTTCCACCGGATGAAGAAGAATGAAGTTTCCAGGTCACTGAATGAATCCTGGTCTTTGACAGACGGGCCTTTTCTTTCGCTGTGCCCTCTGGCTCATTGGACTGTTGCCTCATGGGATATATTTGCTGTGAATTTGTTACACATGATTTATTCCCACGGGAATCAAAAGAAGAAAAATGCCGACTGCGTGGCAGACTTGAGTGCTCTGTCAATATCACAACGATACTTCAAAAAGATTTACTTGGCCACAGGCATTACAGAATATTTTCAGCTTATTGAGAATGCAAACATTTCTTGTGACATGTCAGGTTGATGAGCACTCAGTTTTTCGTTGTCGTGCAATGCTTTGATTGTGGTCCTTCGGGTCACTACGCATTTGCAAACTCAACCTTCTCATCCTGAATAGCTTTCAGACAAAACCTTTTTCAGACACACCCTCCTCCCGACCTGCCTGTTGTTGATTAGTTTGGCTCGGGGCTCCTGGGAGGAACAATTGTTTTTCTGTCACCTGACACTTCTGGAGTACCTTTTAGACAACTGCTGAAGGGAAAACCCATTTTACCAGTAGAAAAAAAAGAGGAAAAGCTTGTTTTGGTGACTTTTCATTTTAGTTTAAAATACACGTAGGATCACCTGAACTGGTGTAGTTTTAAAGTCTGCTTTTGGGAAAAATCCAGCCAAAATCTGAAGGAGTGTACATGTTGGCAAAAGGGTTGTTTTGTCTGAGAAACCCAGATAGCTGAAACCTTTTCTCAGCCTCTTAAACACACAGACTACCAGTGTGTGGGTTTGCATAACATTTCCCCGGCTCCTCTCTGCTCTGTGAGAGAACATTATTTTAAGCCTGACTTGAATGCTCGAAAATATCCTAAATGGCACAGCGGTTGATTAAAATTGGGTTTTTTTTAAATATATGCTGCTTTGGGTTGGACCTGGAAGTCCAACCCAAAGCCTCTGGCTCCTCACGAGAAGGCCAATGGACCCGCCTCCCATTGAAGGAAAAAGAGTTTGGGTTCTAAAATAAGACCATCTGACGTCATCTTATAAAACCAGATCCTGAGTCCGCGCTGTTTGTTCTTATGCTCTCCCAAAACTGACACGAGCATAGTGCGTAATACGATACCACAGAGTTGAGAAAAGAATGAAAAAAGTCATGTGAAACAAGCCGTTCTCCCAACAGTCAAATAACAACAATGTGGAACAGTTTTCCAGACTTGTGAACATGAAAACAACCTTCTGTCCTACGCTGCCTCAACTCATGACTATGTGCACCTGGGAAAGAAAAAAAAAACGATTACAAAATAGACATCGTTGAGGCAAGATTAAAAAAAAGACACTAAACTGAGAAGACATAGAGTCATCTCCAACAGACAGCAGTTTTCTGAAACCCAAATGCTGAATCACTGTGAGTCTGCCTTTTACATCTGAGCCTTGTAATGGAAAATGTCTTTGTATATTGTGTATATGCTTAAGTGCTTGTACTTTTGCTCTGAACTCAGTAGATCTTTCATCCTTTGTGTTAACATACGTGCTCAAATGTATCTTGCTGTTTGTGGAATGGAAACTTGATATTCTTATTAGTATTTTATATTCTTATAAGTAGAACTGTTATATATACTTGTTGTGATCCATGCAGTCTATCATATGCTTGCATCATGAGACTTGTGGTCCATGCAACAGCTGACTGCCTGCACACATATCCTCTTCTTCTCTGTGTTGGGTAACAAGTACCTATTGTATATTCACATGTCCTATGCCTTAAGGATAAAATGTATGTGTGTCTGTTGTTACACAGATTAAGCACCTCTTATACTTTACTACCACGGCCTGCACGGCCTGAAACAGGATGTTCCAGTACACAGGCCCCCACCCTTGATCACTCTTGTATATAACTCTGTGTGATTTTTACTTCTGTAGTGCACACTTCTGCAGACTGAGTGACTCTGTAGAACTGTGCCTCTTCTCTGGCCAGAGAATAAATACTTTTAAAAGACAAGTTCTGTTTGACAATATTCTTCATTTCAGCTTAAAAAGACTCAACAGCGGGTACAATCATTTTTCCACCACAGCCTTCCTGTGTAAACTTTATTCATCTCCATTACAGTTTGAACTCGATACTCAGCCTGACCCTCATTGTTGGATTCGTTGTTTTTCGGAGAGACCAATGCTCGAGCAGTATCATACACCCAAAACTGTCGTAAAAATGGCCAGGGTCTGTTGAAATACCACTTTTTTAAAGAAAATGAATTCCATGAAATGTGAAAATAGGCGTCATGTGCAACATGCTATTCAAATTGGCCTTCAAGCTTAAAAGAAAAGGAATTTGGAAGTTAGTTCAAGTTAGCAGGCAGTGGACTGTCCTCGGTAAGATTGTACAGCTAACATCGGTGGTTATATTTCCCTGAAACAGGTTTCAGGTCGTTACAGAGAAAAACAAAACACACATCCACTGCACTGCAGACAGGCCGAGCTTCTGGTGATGGCAGTCTATCACAGATTAATGTTCAATAAAACAGAAGAGAGCGGGGGAGATGTGACTTACTCTTTTGCGCAGCAGGGACATTAATGAAAGTACTGAGTCAGAGTTTTTAAAGGATCCGGTGGTAACTTTTAACAATGGATTGGTCCTTGGAAATGCCCTAAAGAAATTTGCTGTGTAACAAAATGTCAAGAATACTTTATAAACTATAAAACGCATTTTTTAACGACTTCTCCTTTGCACTTCATTCACTTCATTGCACTTCAATGTCAGATAGAAATATGCAGGAAAAATACTTTTGATTTGAAAAGAAGGTTTGATTGCAATTATGAATTTCTAAACATCATAAACATCAGGTGGCTCAGGCTCAGCGTGCCACTTACACACAAATAGTGAGCTTTACTGGCAAAGTGTGTACACCGGCTACTGTTTTCTCATCCAGCTCAACACCCATTGTAATACAGGACCTCTCAGTGGTGTGTTCACAGTCTAATCCCTGGCCACGGACCAGATAAAAACAAAAGCAAACAGAGCAGGCGGGGTTGTCTGGGTGGTCCCGATTCAAACTGACAGCTCATAAGGCAAATAGGCTGCTGGATTTTCTTTTGTAATGCCACTGTATTTATAGAGGTGTTAAAATAGCAGGAAAGTTAAAAATATAGGATTTTGTAAAAGCTGGCTCATTATTAGAGCTTTCAGGTTGACACCTGATATTCATGTGAAACAAACAACATGCAACTGCTCAACTTTAGAATCCGCAGCAGCTGCAGGGACATAATGAGAATGTTTCACTTGACCATCAAAATAATATATTTTATTATGACTTTTATTATGACTTTTTGTCATTTACGACTGAATGTATTAACCCACCACTAACATGACACACAAACTCAAAGAAATTTAATAATATCTTGTTCTTCTGCATTTATTTCTCCAGTTTCTAACTTTACATATTCAATATATTTGGGTCACTACAACCATTTTTAAACAGCAACATTCTTGGCTAATTAAGACGTTAAACTCCTTCCCCTGAGGAACTGATTTTTAAGTCATTCAGAACTGAAATGCCAGCTGACAATCAATATAACCTGTGGTCTGTTGATACTGAAATGTGAGTTCAATCGGGCAGAGACAAGTGAATGAAGTATAGTTTATTATAACAGATAATATGTGATAATAAAGTCTTGACAGAAAGCCTTTGGTTCTCAGACAGCTCAGGGAGATTTTTAATCTTGGGGCGTCCATCCTGAGCAGCAGGGAGATAAATCCCCCCCCCCACAGGGTCTGACATTGTCTGAGGAGGCTGATGAAATGATGAACCGGGTGGATCCTCAAATACTGGGCAGTGATGTGGAGGCTGACAGCGCCAAACAATGACAGAAGGAAATTATGGGTGAGCATGCGTGAGAGGAGTGAATGGCAGGATGTATGACAAAGACACTAAAGGCCCAAGCATGGAAAAGAAAAGTCTTCCTGACTGAACTTACGCTAGAGCCTCATTTATAAATAAAGTTATTGTGACGAGGAATGCCTGGAAACATGAACTGAGTAGAAGGAAGAGAGAGGCTTTGTGTCAAGGTCTTGCAGAAGTAATTCATTTCCTTAAAGCTTTACTGTATATCCGCAGATATACTTAAGACTGTGCCTCACAAGGGTAACCATTTAGTTATTCTGTCAACGTCCTCCACAATCAATAAAGATTCATTTTGTTTTGGTTTCTTAGCTATTTCATCTTCACAACTTTTCACAACCTACGTGTGTTGGTTAATTAGAGCACATGAAATGGCTGAGGGACAAAGAATGACATTTGACCTCTGCCCAATGCTCCAGGCCGACAACGTGCTGATTAGAGTAGCCTGTGGTCCGACAGATGGAAAAAGAGACTTTAAATGGACACGGCTGGGTTATATTAGGAAACTTTCCCTTTTAGTCAGCGCTGAGAGCAGGTAGATGGGTGTGGGGTCACCAGGTTGCACCAGTGAGAGAGCGGCCAAGCTCAGTTTAACATTTGTGGTGGGAGGAGCCTACTTGATAACCCTGACGACATTCCTGCTCTCCAGTTGGAGCTCTTAATCTTAGTTCTATGGATGACTGGCCAAATGCAGATTGCGCTGAGACATGCAGTCAGAAGTTAGCCAATATATGAGACTTGAATGATCACAACTTGTTTTTAGTAAAGTATTTATTAAGAATTGTGGTAATGAGTAACTTTAAAATACTCACTAAAAAGTAATTGGCTGTTCCAAGTAAGTTTGTTGATCTTGATCTTTTGTAAAGTCGAAAAAACTTCATCATCAGGACATCTACAACTATTTTTTTTTCTTTTTTATTCCAGTATGTTCCAGAGGTGCAGTGACCAAGACTGCCGCTGCCCTCCACTGGACAAATCAAGTCAAAAACAGCAGGTTTAAAACAGATCATAAAAACAAGGGCAGAATATGAAACATCTATCATCTCCATAGATTCGGCAAGCACAAGCCAATGTACTGTAAGAGTCTGGGTCTGTTCCAAGAATCAAGCCCGGTATTCATCAAACTGCTAAACGTGAAGTGAAAGATATTAAAATCAGTGACTTTGAATGCCTTTTGCACATTTAAGAAAGTGTTAATCCTCTTTCTTTTGACTTAAAATATGTTTAATATCAATAGAGCTCTGGAGGTGTCTAGTTGAGGTCTTAGATGGCTCCCATACATAGACAGAGCAGATGATGCACCTTTCTTCAGATGTTTTTGAATGACTTTATTGTCATTGTATCTGTCAAATGCTCTGCTTTAGAAAGTCTGTTACAACCTGACATAAACAGGATTCAGTCGTAGAGCAACATCATGATGAAAAAAGGCAAGGATCTATGAAAAGGTCTTAAAGTGTGTTCACTAAAAGGTGATACCTTGGCATCAAATACTAGATATACCTTCATACCAACAACAATGTTCTTTCTATCCACAAATGTAATTTCAGATGTCAGCAGTCTTCCAGAAGTCACTTTTTCCATTGGTGTGTATTGGGCTTTCAATATCTGCTATCCACAATTGCATTTTTGATATCTAGAATGAACGTTCTGGGTACGTGCAATGCAATTCTTACTCGGAAAAACTCCCAGATATCCTTTTCCAGATATCCATAAAGTAATTTTCTATATAAGATAAGATAAAATAAGATAATCCTTAATTAATCCCGCAGTGGGGACATTTACAGGATTAAAGCAGCATAGTGGATATTGCAAACAAGAGATATAGTAAAGAAACAAGATCACAACAAGTATTATAAATAACTAAATAAGTAATAAAACAGTAAAGAAAGTTAAATGAGTAAAAAAGTAAAAAAAATCTACAATAACTAAAATATTATATATACAGACAGAATAATTGTAGTATTGCACAGTGTATTCATATTGCACAGATTTTTAGTGTTGTTAGTGTTGTGTGGTCTACTGGGAGCACAGCTGGTTGTGCAGCCTGACAGCAGCAGGAAGGAAGGACCTGCGGTACCTCTCCTTCACACACCGGGGGTGAATCCCACCCCATGCGCCCCGCATGGGGTGGGAGTTGTTGTCCATCAGGGATGATAGCTTAGCCATCATCTGCCTGTCTCCCACCACCCCACCGTATCCAGTGGACACCCCAGCACACTGCATGGCCTTCTTGATAAGTTTGTTAAGTCTCTTCCTGTCGGCTGTCGAGATGCTGCTGCCCCAGCAGACCACTCCATAAAAGATGGCTGATGCCACCACAGAGTCGAAGAAGGTCCTCAGGAGTGCTCCCTGCACTCCAAAAGACCTCAGTCTCCTCAGCAGATATGGGAGTATCTCCAAGTAGGGATTCTATTCAGATACCCAGAATGCTCATTCTAGATATCAAGAATGCAATTGTGAATAACTGATATTGAAAGCCCAATGCACGACAATGGTTAAAGGGAACTCATTTTTCGTAGGATACGGGTCAAAATTCTCCTCATCACAGACAAAGCCCTCCATAAAATAGCCCCCTACGTTTCTGAGCTCCTGCTCCGACACGCTCACATGTAACCTCAAAACCGCAGACGGCAGAACTGCACTCAAAACTCACCTTTTTAAATCTGCTTTTAAACTGCGATTCATTGTTGATGCAATGTAATTGTCTTTTTACAGTCATAATAGTCAATAATTTGCTTCGTTTTCATTGATATTGCTTTTACTGTTTGTGTTTTTACCATGTAAAGGGCCTTTGAGTACCTTTTAGAGCGCTATAACGATCAAATATATTATTATTATCATTAGGAAGAACAAATTTGTGGATATCTGAGATCTTTTTGACTAGGATGAATTAAATTTAATATTTATGCAATTTAAATTAAATCTTAATAGACTATATATCAAGTCTATTAAATGTTAAAATGGCTCCTTATACTATTTGAGGACATGTCACCATCAAATCATACCAAGTGCTTTGCTGTTACATTATCAGCTTTGATCTGCAGGTTCAACCTAAAAACATCCTGTCACATCTAACTGTGAGATGAAAAATAAAGGTTTTGAAAGAAACATTATCTATGATTCACCAACTTCCCTTAAAGCGATGCAACTTCCTAATAGAGCATCAACGATACCACCAGCAGCACACAAAGGACACAAGGACCTCTACCAAAGCCAAATAGCTTTATTCTTGTCAATCTGTGTGCAACAAGACCGCAAGGATGAAGCTACAACTTTTGATCCTTACTGTTTTGCGGTTTTTGGTTCTAACCAATCAAGAAGAAGAGGAAAAACAGGTAAACGATGGGACTTTCTCAATTTGTGTTATCCTCAGGTTGTAGTTAGTGTGTTAAACTATCATGCAAATTCCAATCACTCATTCAAATTAGTGGTAAACATGAGCAAATAACAAAAGACTTATACATTAAGCTAAGAAATTATAACATTTATTTTTTTGCCTTTCAGTATAATTGCACGGTGAACATGTGCTATTATGATAGAGTGATGTATAATTCTGTTGTCTAAAATGATTATATTAAGCTAATTTGAACGGAAAAATTCACGTTGGTTTGGAGGTTCAACTAGTTTAGGAGGCAATATTGAACTTTCTTTCAAACTAAGTTATGTCAATTTTTTAACTAATAAAGCTGCATCAAGCTATTTCATACAGCAGTCAGCCAGGAAAGTCTATATACAGTACATATATACAGTACGCAGCGCTTATTTGGTTTCTCACTGAGATTTGGATAAGAAGATACCATGTCATGTCTAGCCAATCATGGTAAAGCGACAGCCAGCAGCTCGTTAGCTTAGCTTATACCACAAAGTCTGAAAGCAGTTGTCTGACCTTCAAAGGTAACATTTAACTCTTGTAAAGAGAAGGGAAGTGAGCGTATTTCCCAAAATGGCAAACCATTCCTTGTGTTTTTTGATACCTACTGTATAAAGAAGATACCCCACCAGTGACCATTACTAAATTACTACTACTACTACTTTCAATAATAATAATGATAATTTGGGCAATAGGGTAAAACTTCATCTTAATTTGGTCGGATGGCACCGAAGATCTTTACAGTTTTAACAGTATTTTTCTGTTCTCTATTGCCGCTATGGCAACTGTCTACTGGTACTTCTTCTACTACTGCTTGTAAACTGTATGACTTTGTTTTTATTTAGCAGCTGACAACAGAGGAATTTTACATGGAAGCTTTCTTCAACAACTCCAGTCACAATTTCACATTTGAGTACGACGATGACCTGTCTGCTCCTTGCAGTGTAACGGTGCCTGGATTCAACAGCTTGGGCCTGATGATCACCTACATCTTCGTGTTCGTCCTCAGCGTGGTCGGCAACAGCGTGGTTATCTATGTGCTTTGCTCCATGAAGAAAGTTAGAGGTAGCACAGATATCTATCTAATAAACCTGGCGATGGCCGACCTTCTGTTCTGCCTCACCCTCCCGTTCTGGGCCGTCAATGCTCATTCCGGTTGGATCTTCGGCAACTTCCTGTGCAAACTCCTGTCAGGCTTCCAGGAGGCCTCGGTATACAGTGGTGTCTTCCTGTTGGCATGCATCAGCGTGGACCGCCACTTCGCCATCGTGAGAGCTACGCGTGCCCGCCCCTCCCACCACCTGTTGGTTAAAGTGGCGTGCGCTGTGGTGTGGCTGGTGGCCGGAGTGCTGTCCTTACCCGGTGCCATTCAGAAGGAGAGCATGAGCCCTGAGGAAATGGGCCAGAACATTTGCTATGTAAACCTAACTGGCGAAAGCAGCGACCATTGGCGCGTCGGCATGCGTGTTCTGCGCCATACGGTGGGCTTTTTCCTGCCACTGGTGGTGATGGCCATCTGCTACGGCTGGATTGTGGTGACGCTGTGTCACGCGCGCAATCAACAAAAGCACAAGGCCATACGCGTCATCCTGGCGGTGGTGTTAGCCTTCATTCTGTGCTGGCTGCCATACAACATCACCATGCTGATTGATACGCTCATACGAGGCGAATCCATTGCGTCGGGGACATGTGAAACGCGCTACATAGTGGAAGTGGTGCTGGATGTGACCCAAGTGTTGGCCTTCATGCACTGTGCGGTGAATCCGGTGCTGTACGCCTTCATTGGCGAGAAGTTCCGTAACCAGCTGCTCTCAGCTCTTTACAGACATGGGCTCATCAGCAAGCGGTTCCACATGGCTTACAGGAAGGGCTCAGCCAGCAGCGCAGGCAGCGTCAGATCTAGAAACACCTCGACCATGTAAATAAAAGGGAGGAACAGTTGGCCTGTCCAAAGAAAACCAAATCCACCTGTCCACGCCGCTGAAGGTCACTGTTTTACAGGGGTTTATGTGCCAAAGTAGGCCGGGAGCAGTAACATCCTTTGACTTTAGAGGGGCTGCTAGATTACCATAGACCTGCGCCAGGCTAGCTGTTTCCCCCTTCTTCCAGTCTTTGCTAAGCTAAGCTACCCTTACTGAATAAACAGATCTTAGAGTGACGTTTTCTCAAAAAATTAAAAAAAACAAAAAACAAGCTTTTTTCCTAAAATGTCAAACGTCATCCCCTAATGTTAATTACCCTAACAAGTAATACATGGGTGGAACATGGATGTTCATGGTTCACATGTCTGGTACTCAAGTTAAAGCTTGGGAGTATTTCTATTGCCTCTCAACAACTATCAACATGGCAACCGCTGCAGCTGCTCGCAGCTAACGGTGCTAACAGCGCCAACAGTGCAAACAACGCGAAAAAATAGCAACAGTGCTGACAGAGCTAACAGTGTTAACCTGAGGGGGAACCGGAGTGTGGGCTTCTGCAACAATGCCGCCATTTTCAGATGTAGCCAGTAGGGCACACTCACGTGCACGAACATGCACTAAAAGCATGCACGGCTGGCACGGCTATGTCAACAATGCAAGGAGAAGCTCGGATTACAACACATACAGAGGGTAGACATTACGCCATTATATTTTTACACAGCAAAAAGTTGCTTGCTGCTATAACAATGCTCTGAATCCTGTATATTGCACCTTTAAAATTGAATAGTCACTCCAAAGCTTCAGCTGGATGTCTGCTTTAGTATCCTGTCTCAATCAAAATGTGTACCCTTTAGATTGAGAAGGCAACATATATATATATGGCTATTAATATATATATATATATATATATATATATATATACGCCATCCAATTAGTTAATGAGAAAGCTGAAAAGCCATTGACTAAAAATGTTGGCCTATACTTTTTCAACTTTGAGAACGGGTCATTCATTGACAATGTATTGTTAATTCTGTACATTCTTTATGAAAAGAAATCCGTTCAAGTCCTTTACGATGTAATTTCCATGTGTTTTTGATTCTGAGACAATGTGGACATGACTGGAGAGCCATCTTCTTATTTTACCATCTTTTAATTTGAACACTGTGAACTTCTTTTTTGTCCTTAAGCAAAACAATAGTTAAAAATAAAAAAGTATTTTTCTCGTAATCAGATATCTTAATCTTTCAAACAGGAAGAGGTGGTGACATCAGCAAAAACAAGGTACCATCTGTCTCTTTGATGAATGCTTTTCATTTGTGCACACCTGTGCAAACTGCTGGGGAAACGTTACATTGTTCTTTATAATCAGTGCTGTGATCTTAAAATGCTGTATTTTCTCATTGTCCAGTAACCTTTTTTCTTGCATACGTAAGAAATGCATCATCCTGATGTGTACCTTGATCACATGAATGTTTGTGCACGTGCACGTAGTACATGTGCATTGGGTGCTTGTGCATATCTGTATCTGAGTGGGTGGCCCTGTGGCTAATATAAAGATCAAGAAGGGGGTGAGTGTCTGCATTAGAAAGTGTGCGGCTGCCATGATTGCAAAACAAATGACATGGAACGGATGTTGTCACATTGTCTAATGATATTAACTATTATGGTATTATCCTATTATTCTCAGCTGTTTCTCCAAAACTCATACATACTCTTTCTAATAGTTTATAGTGTCCAGAATTATTTTAAACGTTTGTCTGAAATGCAATTTCTAAGATATATAACATGTAGGGTATTCCCATTCGTCAAATATGCAGTATAGCTTTTATAAAAAATGGCATAGTGCAAAAAAAGGAGTACTGGTTGTGAAAGCAAATGAACTGTGTACTTATACTTGGAATCTAATAAATTCTGAAATCTAAACTATGCGTGGTCTTTCCTCAGTCAAGTTGTGTGACACTTAAATAGTTGATTTCTTTAAATAATTCTCCAAGTTATGTATTGCATTAGTCTAATTGTACTGAGGAGCAGCAGGTCCTCTGGCGTGGAAAAATAACATGTATATGGTAAGATTTCTCCAAGCAATAAGTAAAAAGTCATAAGTTTCACACTGAAACTTTTGGTTTTCGACAGCAATTGTGGAGTTCTTTGGTTAGAAACCTGTTTCTGTTACTCTAGCCAATGCTTTGTCACGCTGTCCATGTTCTGTCCATGTTCCTGTTGTATTTGTGTTCTGGTGTTCTGCTGATTATCATAGTGACTGTCAAATTCACCATGTACAAGGGCAGGGGTTGCACAAAAAAATGCAGTTTGTAGTAGTATGCTAACACAAAAACACACACGTAAAAAGCTAAACTAAAAAATGTCAAAAGAACCGAAAAATCGAATTGATCTATTTAACAAAAAGGCAAAAAAAAACAACACACACTGACCAAATGTGTGTAATCTTTAGTGAGTAGCTGTAAGTGGATGAATGAATGAGTTAAATAGCTTTTTTATGATGGGAAATAACTGGGAATACTTGAAACCTGATCTCAAATGCACTCTCAGAGACTGACCAGGTGAACAAAGTTGTGATCAGGCAGCACACGTCAGTATTTATCGTATGAAGTTCTATTGTTGGAAGGTAGTATATTTGCTCCGTACAAAGAAAAGTGAAAAGAGATGATGTTAAAAAATGTCCACAAGTTCGCTTTATATCTGATCAAAAAAGAAGAAATAAATAGAGGAAGACAAGTATGGTATTTAGCAATGATTTTTGGACCATTTTTCTAGTATGACAATTCATTTTTATTTCTACTATTTAATATATGTGTGCCTTTTTATGTTGTGCTCTGTCTTTTAAGACAGTCTATTTTAATTATTGTTGTTATTATTGTTGTGCAATATTACTATTATTATCAATTACTAAAAATGGCAAAAAGGATCTTTTGACAACAAAACCAAATTAGGTTAATTTAAATATAAATATTGTAATGCAGTGGTTTGATACCAGAATCAGCCCGTGCAACAGTGTTAAAGTTTGAAATCACTTAACTCTCAACCTTCAAAGTACAATATTGTCAGTAGGCCTATCTTATCTACGTTCTCATATGAGGTGAAGTCAGGCCCCTCTGCCAGAAGATGGAGCCACTTTCCACCAAATCACTGAATCATTTACCTTTATAGTGCGGGACATCGTATGTTGTTAAATGCTTACTAGTACATAGAGATTAGTGACATCAGTTAATTATGCTACACAGCTCCGGTGGCAACTTTGACGTGAGCAGAGGTGTAATTAGCCAGAATAATGGAAAACACCTGCGAGGGCAGCGCTGGGGGAAGATTCAACACCTTTCTATTTATTTGTTATTTATTTGAAGGAGCTCATTTTGACACGTTACAATATGAAACGTGTTAAATAACAGTGCTCACTAAATAAAACTGCCCACGTGAGTTTTGGATTGGACCAAACACACACAATACTCAATTTTAACTTCCCGGATGAGATTTTAAAACGACCCGTTCCCCAGTGGGCGTGGTCAAGTCTGTACGTATGCGGATATCACGTTTCCATAGTAACAGCATAGCCGCAGCTCGTCTGTTGACTGAATCTCTGCGGTAGCTAACGTAACTAGCGTAACTAGCCGATAATGAACTGCGCTAAAGTGGCCTGCAGATGATTTGTTGACCACTGAGCTAGAGCGCTTCCTTCAGGAGCATTAAGGTAATCCAAATGCATAATAAAGTGTGATATTCCCGAGCTAATGCCTGAGGTTATCCTCTTATAGCAAAGAAGGTAACGCTAGCGCTCGGTTCAGAGCTACTGAAAATGTTGACAGCTTTAACTCTTGACCGACGCAGTAATGCTTCAGTTTTCTTTTCAAAATAAATGCCCAGTTTACTAATGCCAGCTACTTTGTTTGATAGCGAGCAGAAAAAAGCACCGTCTTACACCTATTTATGATGTTTTCCAAACTAATATTTTAGGGACCCATCTGTAAATGTCACATGAGTCTATAGCATTGTTGAAACCGGGATATTACGTTAAAAGAAGATTATATGTGGTGCCCGTTTGAGTTTTGTAAGTCGTATGTATTGAAGAAAGTACTGTAACGTTATAAATTACGTATATTGATGTGAACATTTTACATCCATGTGATTTCCACATCATTGTTGTTTTTACCACATGCCCCCCGGGCTCTGTGAGACACTGGTTTACTCAGTTAATATTTATCACGTGAAGCTGTGGTTTGCTAAGGTTAGTGCTTTTTATGTCATTAAGTGGGTGTTATGGTAGCAACCAAACACGCCATTTACTTACTTTGTTTTAACTCTAAACCATAGCTGGAAACGTGCCTGCTTTAATTTTGAAAGGAAAACCTACTACCGGAAGTCATAATGCAACAAACAGAGATAACTTCCCTCTGTTATTTTCAGCCATGTTTCTATAGCGAGAATACTAATGGTAACATTTTTTGTTTTTTTAGTACAGTATGCGCTATAATTACTGTAACGTCCCGTAGGAAGGAGAGTCTACAGGTGGAGATACATTCAAACCTGCACTGAAAAGTATTTATCTAGGTTTTACGTCTTTGTTATTAGCCAACTCACGTTTGTTAGCTAGTTAACGTTGACGTGAAACACTTCACCGTTATTCATGCGTTTGCCTCGACATGTAGCAGTGTAGCCAGTTGTTTAATTGTTGGTCTCCAGCAGGGTGTGAAGGATGTCTAATGACCTCGCGGGTGTGTGGGAGGTGGCGCTGAGTGATGGAGTCCACAGGATAGAGTTCGAACATGGCACGACCACCGGAAAGAGGGTCATCTACGTCGATGGAAAGGTATGGATCACGAAACGTCAAAATACAACCAAAAAATGTTTTATTTATTTATGAATGACAGCAGCTTTTCATTACTGATTTCTACACCGGACTACAGGAGCTACTGAGACGGGACTGGATGTTCAAACTTGTGGGCAAGGAGACGTTCAACGTGGGCAAATCGGAGACCAAAGCGACCATCAACATCGACGCAGTCAGCGGGTTTGCCTACGAGTACACCTTGGAGATCGACGGGAAGAGCTTGAAGAAGTACATGGAGAACAGGTCGAAGGTCACCAGCACCTGGGTCCTCAACTTGGACGGCACCGACTGCAGGGTGGTCCTGGGTGAGCCTCTCTGTGATCGCACTGTCCTCATCAGGTTGGATATTGGATACCTGTTTTAGCATAATAGTGTGAAGTCTGCCCCGTCAGAACTTCCCACTGATATTATGCTGGAGCAGAGGTTAAGCTCTTCAACAGCTTTAAGCTAACTCTGTCATCCGGGCAAGTTAATCCTTCTTATGGTTACACTGCTTACAGTCGATCAGGCGGCATGCCACACATAAGGACTACTGTACATTAGCGTGCAATAAGTGTCTATGAAACTCAACAATAAAAACAAACAAACATGTTATTAATTCACTTAATTCAAAATATGTCCGACAACTTTCAAATTAACCTCTCGGCCACATAAAAGTCACATCTGAACTTGAGATGCTGGAGAATAGTTCATTGGTAATGCATGTGGCTGTGAGAGAGCTGTGTGTTATCAGGGATATGTTTTATTCTATGCATGATTGCAAATTGTCACATTACAAACAGGGGATGACTCCCGTAACATTCGCTCTTTTGAGATCGCTTATTCCTCCTCCATCATGAGTTGTTGGTCGGTTACACCACCACAAAGTCGAGTGAGTATCTCTTCATGGTGAAACACAAGGGAGGGGTTCACTTGAAACCACGTTTAAATGGTGATGCATTCATGTTATTATAAAGCGGCATCGTGGTTCTATTTTTCATACTTTATATTTATTATTTTACCAAAAAACAAAGATAAGATAACGTATGATGATAAGCCTTTTATTGATACCCAGAGGGGAAATCCAGGTGTTCTTGCAGCACAAAGACGGATAAATAGAGAAAGTACACAAATAATTAATTCATTAGAGGTATATCAAATAAAAATAAATAGAAATAGAAACTAAACAAGAGTAATTGAAGTCAATATTTCATAGTGGCATAGTGGCGTGATTAGTAGCAGCAACTTTGGCATGTTATAGTACACTGCATGTAAACAGAGTACACCAGAATTATGTATATTATGATTCAGTAATGATACTTGTTTGTCTGTATTAATACCGATTTTTATAAGAAAAAATACCATCCTTAAATAAGTGCATCTTAATAAATACATTTGATGAGGATATTGTACACAGGCATAGTCATTACTTAGTAACATATGAAGTCCAAAATATAAAGCCTCCTACGACAGATACACACATTATAATACATGCATTATAACTTTATTCATACATTCATAAACAACTGGGGTCACAAACAGATGCTTTTCAACAAAAGATAAGAAAATATGACGAATTGCTCATTTTGTAGGTGCTCATTTTTTTTTTTTTTTGTGATTTCATTCAGTGCTGTGATTTCAGATGATTTGAAATACAGTAACTATTATTATCTTGATTTAGTTTCAGTTCAAGTTACCCAATCAAAAGATATGTTTTGCTTTGAAAGCATCAACTGAAATACCATAAACCAGAATGTATTCAGAGTTGCACAGATAGAAATGTGTGAATACACTGATTTACATTGACCACATGTCTCCACCACTGGCAATTCAATGTTGTTTTTAAAGAGGTTAATAATCAACAAATTGTCTCCAAATAATCTCAGTTGTTTATAAGATTAATTCAAATGTATTCGTATATGTTTACAACTTTAACTACGATAATGTTTTTCAAAAGGAGGTGGATTATTCTGGGTAGATGTTCTATTCGTAGGTGATCTATCTGTCAGGGGAAGCCTGCAAGTGATCCACAGAGAGAGCTAAAAACCAGAGCGTTGCTCTCCTGCTTGTTGTTCTGGGACACCACGAGGTGATCAGATAAACTCAAACATTCTGCTGCCTCACAGCCTGACAAACAAACGACTGAAACGTGCCTGTGCCGTAGCCGGATCAATAAAGACGGACTTGTTCAGCAACTGTTAACCGGCAGTCACATCACATTATTTATTGCCCAGCAGTTGGCATGATTCAGTGTCTGTTTACTTTCTTTACAGAGAAAGACACGATGGACGTTTGGTGTAACGGGCAAAACATCGAGACCGCAGTAAGTACAACGGGAACTGAATTTAAGAAGTCAAAATGTTAAAACAGTTGTGTGTACAAAGTCAGAAATACAGATGCCGCAGACGACGTGGAACTGAACCGTCTTTCGTCCGCTTCCTTCTGTCTCGCTTTCCACCCGCAGGGGGAGTTCGTGGACGACGGCACCGAAACACACTTCACGCTGGCAGACCACAATTGCTGCGTGAAGGCCGTGAGCAGCGGGAAGCGGCGAGACGGCATCATTCACACGCTGCTCGTGGACGGCACGGAGATAGCCGAGTGCACGGAGTGACCGCGCGTGCACGTGTTGTACGAGAGAAGGGTTCTGGGTGCAGTGACTTGGTGGATGTGTAGAGTAGCGGGGGGGCATTTAAAAGCTGTTGGGACTTTCAGGGACCAACTGCGCAGAAATGTGAGCTTGTTATGTTTGCATGTAGGAAGAGTAGAGGAGGGCAGGACCTGGGTGCAGTCATACATTTCAGCCACAAAAAAGGGATTTACTGTTTCAAAAAAAATGTATCTTCACACTGAAAAACTTTTTTTTTGGGAGGTGCAAACTGTGATTTTTATATTGATGAACTAGTTTCAGTAATATTATCAGCATTAGAGGCCAGATGTGCCATTATTTATCTATCTCAGCCGGGCTCGGTCTGTCAACATGAGCAGCTGGTCGTAGAAAACCACCACACACACACCTGCAGATAACCGGGAAACACTCTCACCGTGCTCAGCTTTCTTATGTCGGTAGGAGGATTAAATACCGGGAAATGAAACTGTTTCCTCGAATGTAGCTTGTGCGTGATCCCTGTTTGGTCCTATAGTTGACGTGTCACATGGTGTTTTGTGTGACTGGGTCAGCCGGTTGGTAATACAGTAGTGTCATTAGTTTTTAGCGGCCCGCTAGGCTACGTCGTCGCCCATTGGAATGGCTGCAACCGTTCCGTAGACAATCATTCAGAAGCGGCATTGTTGCCTGTAATGAATCATGTGCACAGCTGAAATAAATCACCCGCTGATAACCAAACGTACTCCGTCACCGTCAAGAGATGTGTGGGCTTCTGTTTGTGCTGTCAAATTATGTCTCTTTGTTTTTTTTATGTCAAGGACAGATGTTACTCAGATTAGAAACATTTGTTTTATAAAATCATGATCACAGATTGAATGTTTTTCTAGTATATTTAAATGCTTGTTTACGTGCTGAAGAGACTTTTACTTTTTATGGAGCACTATGAGAACACTTAACAAGTCGTGAGCAACAGAGAAAGAATAGACATATGCTGACGACAGTGAAAAAGCTACTCAATGGATCTCAAGTTAAGTTATTTCCTAGCTGGTCAAGGATGAACTTGAATACTCAATAGAGCAGATGTTAATGTGTCATGAGGTATATGAGGGACTTCCCTTTGCGTCTGTCTTAAAGCTTTATGTTAATACATGTTTTATTTTGTTTACCATGACGTGTACACCTTTGTAATATGTATTTAATTTGATTAAATCCATGTAGCTGATCAGGTTTTGTCGTTGAGCTTCATGAAAGGATCTTCAAATATAAATTATTAGTATTAGTATTAGAAGCCATGGGTTGTATGCCCATATTCTCTGAAGTAGAGTTGTGAATGTTGTTTACAAACAAAAAACAATACAATTAATCTATTATTTTTTTTTACATTGTTTAATTTTGATTTCAACATCAGACACTCAACCTGCAGCCACCAGGTGCTCTATTCAAATGAGATTAGCGTACAATCATTGAAGCCAAAGCTTTGTCTTGTTATATGAAGTGATAGAAACTTACTCTAAACTAAATTAAATCAGTTGTTTGTCAGTTTACAATCACAGGTACAATGTGTTGCTCTACTGATATTTGCATATATAATGCCTCTGAACAAACGCCTCACAACACCAAGTGTTAAAAGTATATTTCTGCCATAAGGGCATTTTTAAAGTAGAATAGAAATGATTGTGCTACTGTGTAAAATATGTTAATCGCCCCCAAAAAACTCAAAGCAAATGCCGTGTCTTTCTTAAGCTGAATATACCTATATGATTTCAAGAAGTAAGGCAAACTTTTTAAGGAATCACTCCTCAGCCCATCTTACAGGTCATGATGTATGTGGGCAGAGCTTGGTAGCTGCTAAACACGACGGAGACATCCGGTCCTCCGTTCACACTGTCGTACATGGTGAGTGGATCTGTCTCCACAGCAGGTGGCAGAATGAGACCCTTTTTACCGGGGGCGGAGCGTCCTGTCAGCACCTCGGCCTCCACGAAGTAAAGATACTCCTCCTTTTTCTCCTTCAGCCCCTTCCAAACTTTCATGGCTGCTTTCACGTCGCCAGCGAAGTAGATGCCCTCTCCGTACAATGGCTCTGTACACAGAGGAGCACACAAAAGGAAAACAGCTGCTGAGTTTTTAAGACCCTAGAAATGATGACCAGGCGGAAAATAATGTTTGCACGTTTATCAGATGCTATTTGTGGCAGCGCTATTGTCAAGTCAAACAGGGGTTTTCTTTTATATAAATAGAAACAATATAAATAACTGAAAGTAATTTAAACTAATGGTAAATGAAATAATAAATGAAGCCGTTAGTAAAGGGATTGATACTGTGTGACTGTTCGGAGGGAAAGCAGGGCGGAACCAATCTGCCTGGAGGTATATAACCAGAGACGCAATAACACACGGTGTCGCAGAAAATACGGTCCGAAAATTGGACACGGAAGTACCGTCGAGATCGTATCGTGTGGAAATCTGCGGCCGTCACTGCATGACTGACGAGTCGGAAAGGTCTGGAGAGGCAGCCGGTAAGGGAGCTGACACTGCGCAAATAACTGAGACTTTGAAGCTGATGTGAAGAGAACTGCCGACCAGTTTTTTAGCATTAGCATCACGCCACGGTGATCTTTACAGGTGCATGCACCTATAACCCTTTGGTTTGGAATGCTGTTGTTTAATGATTGACTGCCCACAAATGTGTTTTTATCTGGTTGCGGTAACTTGTAATAAGAGGTTAAATTATTCACTGATGGTATTGTAAATGTACATGATATAGCATTAACTGTATTTATTAATATAAGGGCATTGTTAGATTATAGGATTTGACACTGGTGCTTTATTTAATCAAGCTATCATGAAAACTTTGCCTGTGTAAATTAATTTGTGTATTTAATATGGGTTCTGTTTCTTTTCTATTTAAAGGTTTTTTTACCTGACTGAATGAACTGCTAAAAGTGCTAAGCTAAAAGGCTAGAAGTGCTAAGCTAACTGAACTAAGTGGCGTACTGAACTGAGTGGCTAACTGAACTGAGTGGCGTGCTGAACTGAACTGAACCTACCAAAAATAAAAGGAGGAAAAAGAAAAAGTTGTTTGGTTTCTGAGTGGAATCCAGTTGGGACCCTTCAGGTGGACTCGATCCTTTTCAAGTGGGGAAAATGCAGACGTTAAGGACTTAACTTAACAGTAAAAAACGGATAACTTGACAGCTATCATACCATCAGGTGGAGCATACTCTGCATGGAATCCAATATGGCTGACCATCTCACAGAAGTGTGCCGGTATGTGTTGAAGCATTTGTTGGGGCGGAGTGGTGCAGCTCAGCTGTTTTTTCTTGAGGCCGAAGAGCGTCTCCAGTGCAATGTTCTCCACTTTCTCCATCTTAAAAAAATGTTTTTTTTACAGGTCAAGCAGTGGTTCACAACATCATCCAGCATGTTGCAGTTACACAAGCTGTACCTGCAATAGCCACAGCCCGTCTTCTTTGAAGATAGACAATCTGTCCAAGAACTCTGGGCTTGTGTTGTCGACCATCTTTCTTCCAAAGGACAGGCTCTTCGTCAACACGGCTTGCATGAAGTCCTCTTCCTCCGTGGCGAAATTCTTCTGGATGTTGCAGAGCATGGCCTCCACCTGCAACCCGGCGACTACAACATCCTCCACCGGCTCCCCGCTCACAGTCAAGCTGGCGCGGCCGTTCTCGAAGAACTCCTCGATGGAGAGGTCCCCTTTGACAAGACGGGACAGCTGCAGGTGTTCCTGCTCGCCGAAGTGCTGGATGAAGTTGTTGTAGATGATGACGGGGCCGGAGGATTTGAAGAGAAGGCCGGTGAGCCACCGTTTGGCCTCGCGCTTTGCTTCGTTGGAGGGCCCGTTCAGTCTGATCTGTGGTGTGGGAGCGCTGCCGCCAAGGAAGCCCTCTCTGTGCTCAACTGCTGGTGAAGACCAGTTCGCTGCTGAAATTTAGTATCACTATAAATATTTCATAATTCCAGCAAGATATGCATTCTTCTACGCTGTTGTTGTGTTTTTTTTTGTTTTTTTTTAAAACTGTAGCTGCCCTACATTAGCTTTACCGGGTTTCTCCCTGGATGTCACTGCAAGGACATCGCACATGTTAAGTGTTTCTTAAATCAAAACTAGCGTTCTGCAGCGCTGCAAGAAAAGTAATGGTCCCCTTTAAAAGTACATGAAATGATGAAGTGAAATGTGGTTGTTACCTTGTGCAGAACCGGGATGAGATGCCTTGTGCTTGAGAGATCCCATTTGCTCCTCAAAAGCCTAAAAAGAGAAGGCCATTAATGTACACTTCTATCAGATGACATTTCCTGGAGTTATTGAGCTGCAGCATTGGCTGCAGAACTCATGTCACCGGACAAACCCAGTGAACAGCTCTCAGCAGGTGTAGGTAGTGTCTCACACCACATATTCCACCTAACAGGTATTACATTGCAAGTTATATTCCTCTTATGATTACTGTCAAGGAAACCTTTAATTTAGCCACCGGCTCCAGACACACATGGCCAATACGGCAACGTTATTCTACGATCAACATCAGCATTTTAGCAAAACAACCTTAAATGTGTCGTTGTCCGAAGGAAATATGACGAAATGAACGTCCATCTTTGTTTTGGACTTCTGGTCGAAGTCTGCCACGGCCTGTGTCATGATGTGGGCGGATTCCTTTTTGCTGAACCCGAGCCCACCGGTGCCGATGGCAGGAAAGGCGATTGACTTGTGCTTATGTGCGGCTGCCTGCCACAAGCATTCCAATACAGATTTATAAAGAATATCTGATGAATTCCTCTGTGGACAGACAAAGAGACACAATCAAGCTCCTATTACAGTCCATAGCAAACACTTTCTGTGTAGTAATATATCTTTACAGTGTGTGCACAATACATCCGTGCTACTTGGAAGGTGTGCTCTCTCGATCAAGAGGAACTAATCTAACCAAATGAACTCCTTGATGGAATATGTTTTTCAGGTGTGACATATTCAGTCTACATTTCATTTATTTATTCAACTCTGAACTTGCTATATCGGCACTTCACTTAAAACAAGCAATAACAGTTAAACTCATACCGTACCTTCTCCGCTGCTCCTATTCCCCTGTCAGGGCAAAGGGTATGAAACACCTCTTTACAGTGCAGCATGTAGGGTTTTGTGGTGATGAGACATTCTTTCAGAGGAGCCTCAATAATTTCTTCTTGCATTTTTCTGCCGGCTTTCTTCAATAACGCTTTGGAGACCACACCGCTGCTCAAGTCTCGCCCGGGTGACGTGGTGTTTACAATGACATCTGTCTGAGAGAAAACAGAGTTAGTGCACGAAAACGCAAATATGCAGCTGGTGACATGTACTACGTTCATACTGTGACGTTCATTTTTTTTCTGTTTTTTTTTTTTCATGTGAATCTCACTACGGACTTAAGTGCATGTTTGTGAAGATAACCTAGTAAAAGCTTAGTGGTAAATATGAAAAATACATACAATTATACAGTTATTGTATAAAATAAGTAAATAATTGTATATTGAAGAAACATTACAGATTAGTACCTGCTGTTCCTCGATTTTACCCGTCTTCAGGGTCAGGAGGACGTTTCCAAGCTGGACGGGACCTGCTGAGGTTTTGGCTGCACCGCTGCTGTTGCCGTCGGGTAATATCTGACGGCAGGCCCGCACCATTTCTGCCACCGTGGGCTCGTCGTTGTTCACAAGGAGGATCTCTTTGGGGAGATGTGCTGAAAAAATAGCGTTTTCATAGTAGCGTTTAACAGTTATCACTATGGTGGTCGCACACTCTGGCAGGGGGTAGTTGAACAGACCAGAGCTTATGGCAGGAATGGCAACGGACTGCAGCTGGTTTTCCTTAACTTTGTCAAGAATGCTGCAGATGACCTTCTCCAACAGCCACTGAGACCGACTAACATCTGACATAAAAGGATAGCTTGGTAGGCAGGGGCCCACAGCATGAATAATCTTCTTGCACGGTAGGGACCCGGCACCAAGGACAACCGCATCCCCTGTTTTCAAGGGACCGTAGTTCGCAACGTAATTGTCACTCTCTCTCTGGATTTGTGAACCACCGGCGTCGGACAGAGCTTGAGCAAGGCCGCCACAATGCTGAAGACCTTCGTTAGCAGCATTCACGACAGCATCTGCCTGGACATTGGTGAGATCATCCCTCCACACGGACAACTGGACACCTCCATGCAGAGTAGTGGCAAATCTTTTCTCTGGCTTGACGGTTGGCCTCCTCTGCTGCGCAGCGCGCGGATCTCTTTCGAAATCCACACCGTCGATGGTGGCCTCGCATCCAAACTTGCTTTTAACGACGCCACTCAGAGCAGGGCCACATTGTCTCACAATGTTCAACGAAGTCCCACGAAGAGTAATGTCTAATTTACTGGCCATGGTTCCTAAACAGAGCAATGGGGGTAAAAAATAAAAACTTGTGTGAGTAAATCATACAATGACACCAGTGTGAATCAAGACGAGAAATAAGAATTGAATGATTGACAATGTCTTTACACGCTCAATACATATGTTGAGCTGAATATGTAATGAACATATCATATATCATGGACTCAATTTCATAATCATTTTGATTATTGCTTAAATATCTACACACTATTGGTCTTTCAATAAGATTATAAGACTCCATTCATAAAAACGATCCCTGATACACCAAGTCTATAGCTCATATATGAACAACTTATCATTTTAACATTCAATATACAACTTAATTCCATACTATTGGCAGAGTTATCAGGTCTGAAAAATCCTACTATCTATTGGAAAATAACAGCTGAACTAGCGTCCAGTGAACCCACGAAGTAACAGATATAAGTGCTGTTTTCCTTTCACTCCAGCAGAGGGCGACAGAGACCAGTATCCGACAAGATTATGCCAATAATCATAATCAATCACCTGTATCAAAAGGACACGAGCTGAGTGTGTTCCTATCCCACAGAAGTACATAAAGTACAGACTAATATACTGCTTGAAAAAACGTTATGCTGTACTTCATTGTAAAATGTAAAATTTGGGAACTGCACAAGACAAATTAAAACATTCATTTAATACTGTTTTTCTGAGATGTTCCTGCAGTTGTCTCACGCGAGTTGTTGCTCAATGAGTTAGCATACTGACATGTTACAGTAGCCGACTTCACATTGACAGCTTCCTTATGAACGCATTTAGTTGCCATTACTTTTGTTTTTGACTCGACAAAAAGGTTTAATTGCCTTAACATTAATTAAGCCGCCATTATTATTTGTTCGGTTGTTATACAGTAAAACAGCGTGAGCTACCTGACACACGGTGTTCACGAGACAACAACACAAATTCGCGCTAGTTTTAAGTCCTCGCAGTTAAAAGTCCACCATGTATTCCGACGCTTACGTTAAATTCAGCTAATTTAAACGAGTAAAGAACGTGTATTGTGCAGATGTGTTACGCTACTCACCATCCGCGCTGGAAAGTACCGAGTAAAGCAGAAAGTGAAACGAAAGAAACAGGGCGCGGACCTCCCAGAACTCCCCCACGGATGTTAGTCAATCTTCTGTTTAACCCGACATCTCTATCACATAACCCACTGGACAATATAACAGCATACCCGCGTCCAGTCTTTAGTTGCAGCACTGTCTGCGTCAACGTTTCATGGCCGCGCACTCGACAACGACGTCGAAAAACAAAAAGGTCTCCGTTTCATTTCCTGAGAAACAAAAGCGAAAGTAAAGCCCGTGCAGAGTGTACCGGAGAGCCAGCGACGATGGCGGACGCGTACTCGTATGCTCTGCGCGTCGAGCTCGAAGAAAACAACACACCACGACTCAAAAACAAGTTAGTGAAGTACTTTCAGAGTAAGAAGTCGAACGGTGGTGACTGCGAAGTTGAGTATGAAAACGGCGGCAGGACGGCGGTGCTGCGCTTCCGCAGCGAGGAGGGTAAGTTTGGCCCCGAAAAAAACTAGACCGCTGCTTATCTTACATAAAAGTAACTCATTATAATCAATCGACTTCTATACTGAGAGTGGTTCAATGTGTTTTTTTTTTTCTACCCCCCCATTAAAGACCAGCAACATGTTTTGAAGAAAGAGTCGCATCAGATAAGTTTGGATAAAGGCGTGTTGAAGATGACGGTTCACTTACCAACAGATGTGACAACAACTCAGGTAAGTGGATGCAAAAGAGTTGTTTATCTGTGAGAAAAATATTGATTTTAAGACCCCACCTCGATACTTTTTTTGTGGTGTCAGTTATAATGGGGAAGTGTTACAGGGTCAAGGAGCAAATTAATCATTCACCGAAGCCATTCCTATGATCACTTCCTGCCCCACAAGAAATAGCGATGATATTAAACTATTCTTCATTAACTGGTTATCATTAACCCTTTCTCAGACTCTAACAGGACTGTTGGTCTATTCAGTGTGAGATAAGCTGTAAAACACAATAGAAAAAGTTATAGCTGTAAACCCGCAGGTCCGTCTCTCTGGTAGTCACGTGATTAATGATAAACCACCCAAGGCCGTTCTGCAGCCTGTGATTCATCTTTCTCTCCCTTTCCGCTGTTTTGGATCATAGAGGTGCATACCAGAAGTACAAAACACTTGCCAAGCATTCTTTGCTGCTTGACAAAAAAAAAAAAAAAAACACCCTGATAATTTGTCTGACTGGCATCGTGCCATGTGAAACGGTTATATGGGATGTCAAAGTGATCAGTAAAACAAAAGGTGATTAAAATATATTTATATGTGTTTTACCACTCTGTAGGAATCTCCAGCTGATGAACTCAACAAGAAATGTAAGTACTCATCAAAACAAACTCCAGTGAATTGTATGCTTCCACATTGAGGCTTTATGATCTACGGTCGTCTGTCCGTCCCATTCTCGTGAAAGTGATATCTCATTTCTTCAAATTTGGCATTAACATCCACTCGGGCTCAAGGATGAACTGATTAGAATTTGGTGGTTATAGGTTAAGGTCACTGTGACATCACTAAACAAAATCTTGTGTCATGTCTCAAGAATTCATATGCTTATTATGACATGTAGCACAGTATATGTATGTGATGAAGGGGATTTAGGACAGCAAAAAATGGAAATATACCACAAAGTTTTAGCCATTTTCCGGTTTTCTTTAAAAAAAATATAACGTCAATATGTTGTTTTTTTGTCTATATAGTCTACTAATAATAAGTTTATCATTTTGTGCATGTATGAGGTTGACAATTTTCTTTATTAACCTCAATTATCTTGATAAATATATGTTGATATAAAAAGCACTATCCAAACACTTCCCTTAAACTTTGCATCCCACCATTCAAACCAAACCATCCCTGAGAGCTGAATGCACTAAAGAAACCACACGCAAATAAACACAAACGCAAGCAAACGAAGACACATCTTCACCAGTTTAACGACACAGAAGTGTTTTTAAAAAAGCACTGCAAATAGAGAAATGTGCTGCAAGAAGCTGTTTACAAACTTAAAAGTGATGCCCACAGATGAGGGGCATGGTTCAAATATTATAATAATTTGCAAAAAATGCTTGTGTTAAGGTACACAGCAGATATCTGCAATAATATCCTTATCATGTGATCCCAATGTTATGATAAGCTTAAAATGTTTTTTACATTTTAGGTGATTTTCCAACACCACTGACGGAAAGCCACCTTCAATAACTTCATAAGCCACAAACAATGGCAACAAGAAGCATTTCCCAGCCGTGTGCAGTTTTTGTATGTTGGAGTAGAGAGAGCGTGGATGAGGCCGAACCCTCTCGCGAGATTGTGTTGTCTGACGTCAGTGTTTTCATCTTACAACTTAACCCTTTTCACAGTGTGTTTTCAGTTCATCAAAGTTAATTGTAACTTTTTTCGTGGACTAAAAATGTGTTATTCAGCATTCAGTTGTACGTAGCTCCACCGTCTCGTGTCACTTCTGGTGGCGACAAGCCAAGATGGCGGCGGCCAAAAGGCCGAACTGGAGGCTTCAAAACGGCAGTTCACAAACCGATGAGCGACTGCGTCCATTTATACAGTCTATAGCAGGCACCTGTCACAAGAGGGTAGCAACAGGGGCTGTAAAATGAATATTGCACTAACTTAAGCATCGCTTTACATTTTTATAAAATAAAAAAACCTTGATAAATTAAAGTAATACGTTTTTTTTTGGTGTGAGAAATCTGTTTGTCTGGCCACCTAAATAAATTAAATGCGGGGGAAACACTTGGAATAAAGACAAATAGAGAGCTCCTTTATGGTTGGCTGTTATTTAATGTTAAATGATCTCACTTCTTCAATAAACGCGTGTTCAGCCACTAAACCCTCATGTCTCACTCACAGCGGATGTTGCTGTGATCAACAAGCAACCGAGCACCGACGACCACACACCTGCTGTCGAGGTTCAAACTAAGGCGCAAGGCGGAGCGGATGAGACGGCAGGCGAAGAGCTGTGCTCCACTTCTGCTGTTTTAGGAAACATTCCAGAGACGACAAACCAGGAGTTTTTGGAGATGCTGGTGGAGAAGGTTTTAAAGGATTCTCCATCTGCCAGCCAAAGCGTCACCCTGGAAGTCATTCCTGACATCTACTCTGCAGTGGTGACTTTTAAGAGTGAAAAAGGTACTCATTTACTGTGTGTGTGTGTGTGTGTGTGTGTGTGTGCGTGTGTGTGTGTTAATAGTTCCAAAAAGCTCCAGAGGTTTTCCTTTTGTAAACAATCAAAGATGCACCTAGATAATCTCTTGTGGTAATTTTTAGATGTAGAAGCATTTAGAAATAACACAAACCTACTACTTCAAAAAAAAAAAACACGCTTTTTGTAGAATATAATTTAGTCTGAGAAAACATGTATGACAAACATCAATAGACAGCCGATGGCACTAGGTCACATGACTATTGCAAAACTGAATTACACCACAAATGTACTTCTTGTGAGAAATCCCTTTATTCCTGCTGCCGCTAATGAGCAGCACAAAAATAGAACATAGAGGCGTTCTCACCCTGAATACTGATATATAACATTCCTGCTGTTTGCCAGCTTAAACCGCACGTGCCAGATGCATATGACAGACTATATGCTTATTGAAATAAATAATTCAAAAGCTGCATTCCAAATGACATACTTTTTCTTTTTACCTTTAGTACATACTGCAGCTGCCCTTACAAAGTAGGTACTGTTGCATGCAGTATGCATTCAATCGGGACATACTACTTTTTCATACATTACACCTTGAACTTTGACCCCTTTGCTCATATGTCTGTTGCGCAAAGGATTGTGGGTCAGATTAGCCAGAAAAGCATGCTAGCTTGCATACCGCAAAATGCGACTTGATGCAGTTTGGCATCCTGGTATCTTTGGCATACTGCATTGGACATACTATGTATTGGGACGTACTTAATCATTTTCTGGCATACTAAATATTATGGGTATTGGAATTGTTAGGGTTTGAACAAAGAGAAAGGCCGGCCTTCTTTAATAAACGCGTGTTCAGCCACTAAACCCTCATGTCTCACTCACAGCGGATGTTGCTGTGATCAACAAGCAACCGAGCACCGACGACCACACACCTGCAGTCGAGGTTCAAACTAAGGCGCAAGGCGGAGCGGATGAGACGGCAGGCGAAGAGCTGTGCTCCACTTCTGCTGTTTTAGGAAACATTCCAGAGACGACAAACCAGGAGTTTTTGGAGATGCTGGTGGAGAACGTTTTAAAGGATTCTCCATCTGCCAGCCAAAGTGTCACCCTGGAAGTCATTCCTGACATCTACTCTGCAGTGGTGACTTTTAAGAGTGAAAAAGGTACTCATTTACTGTGTGTGTGTGTGTGTGTGTGCGTGTGTGTGTGTGTTAATAGTTCCAAAAAGCTCCAGAGGTTTTCCTTTTGCAAACAATCAAAGATGCACCTAGATAATCTCTTGTGGTAATTTTTAGAAGTAGAAGCATTTAGAAATAACACAAACCTACTACTTCAAAAAAAAAAACCACGCTTTTTGTAGAATATAATTTAGTCTGAGAAAACATGTATGACAAACATCAATAGACAGCCGATGGCACTAGGTCACATAACTATTGCAAAACTGAATTACACCACAAATGTACTTCTTGTGAGAAATCCCTTTATTCCTGCTGCCGCTAATGAGCAGCACAAAAATAGAACATAGAGGCGTTCTCACCCTGAATACTGATAAATAACAATATAACATTCCTGCTGCTTGCCAGCTTAAACCGCACGTGCCAGATGCATATGACAGACTATATGCTTATTGAAATAAATAATTCAAAAGCTGCATTCCAAATGACATACTTTTTCTTTTTACCTTTAGTACATACTGCAGCTGCCCTTACAAAGTAGGTACTGTTGCATGCAGTATGCATTCAATCGGGACATACTACTTTTTCATACATTACACCTTGAACTTTGAACCCTTTGCTCATATGTCTGTTGCGCAAAGGATTGTGGGTCAGATTAGCCAGAAAAGCATGCTAGCTTGCATACCGCAAAATGCGACTTGATGCAGTTTGGCATCCTGGTATCTTTGGCATACTGCATTGGACATACTATGTATTGGGACGTACTTAATCATTTTCTGGCATACTAAATATTATGGGTATTGGAACTGTTAGGGTTTGAACAAAGAGAAAGGCCGGCCCCCCTCCCCCCCCCGTGCTGTGTTGTCCTCTGACAAAGCAAGGCCAAAAAGTCAGCTGGTGCAGGTTATAATCAAATCAAAATTTATTTAATAACTACAGAAGCTAAACAGTTGCAAACTGAACACACTATTAATAACAAAACAAACATATAAATTCCATGAAATTGAGGTCCAATCCGGGCCACCCAGCAAAGTGGTGTGTTTGCACGATGGCCCCCAGAAGATCTGACTGTCTCCCACAATTCACAGTCCCTTGTTTCTTCAAGTGTCTCTGAAAATGTCTATCAGCTCAGTGATTGGCTGAAATCCGATAAGCTCCTCCTGGCCTTTGACCCATTGGCCTGATCAATCACTCCTCTCCAGCCAGCACTTGTCCATCCCCCGCTGGCACACACTTCCTTACATTCCCGATGCCGGTTTCTCTGCTGCACATTACCGTATGGTCACCTCCTGAAAACCCTTGCTTTCCGTAATACTTAATACATTTCAGCAAATCTTCTTCACAGTGTTACTTCAATGACTATATTTTTGGTTTAAGACCTCTACAAGTAAATACATTGTAACATATAATATCTTCTATAAGTACACATGTTGTGACATTTAATATATAGTCTTCAAGGTGTGCTTTTAATCGTACTAGAAATGTTTTTAAACTTAAATTCCTCACAGAACTCAAACCATCATTATTTTTTATCCATGTTTACAGGCTAGCAGTCTTCTTCTGCCATGCCTTTGTTAATTTATTGGATTAGGAAAAATCAGCAGTAATTCTGCATATAGCTGGAGGCCTCTCTAGCTTGTGGGGGACCATGGGTGCTTGCCCGAACAGCCCTGTTAAAGATCCGCCCGCCAATGGATGTGAGATAATCCAAATGTCCATGCATGCATCCCAACAATAACTTTCCACCAATCTCATAGAAAGTGACCACTGTGTACCTAACACAGGCTTATAAATCCCCACATATGTTACTCCCGGAAAACTGAACTTTTTCCATCAATCACTTTTGCAGTTACCCCAACAACTGATGTTTGTTTTCTTTCAGCCAATCCCACTGAAAGCATTTTTATTTTCATTTTTGACTTCCGCCACTCACACGGACAGATGCTCTTCCATGTTATTAAATGTATCTATCCACACTGACTGATGTACGTCTGACGGAAACCCCACACATTTCTTTTGAACACCTCATGTCTATTTTTCGTCTGCTTAGTGACGCATCATATTTTGAACTAATTAACCGTATCTATATTGATCGATGAAGTCTCCCAGTCTGTCTGTGTGCAGATTCCCCTCTCTCGCTTCGACAGGGGGGGGTTAAAATCAATGGATCAATACATGGGCCTACAAACACTGTTGATTTCTTCCTTTGGAGACTACAGGATTACTATTTTGGTTCAGTAAATGTCTGCTGTCAGGCAGGTGAGCAGGCCGCTGTCCACTCAGCTCACGTCTCACTTCCAGTGGGGTTTGTGATGGAGAATTTTCCCTGTGCTAGTACATTTCTACTGTGACTTAGTTTATGCGTCTTACTCAATAACAAAACTATATATGTGACATATGATTGTGTACCTAGGAGACAGGGAACAGGACCATATGGGTTATCTCTGTCTTTGCTTTGATAAGAGGGAGTGACTCAATGGGGGTGCAGTTTAACCAGAGAATGTTTCCAGGGGTAATCAAGGGCAATAAAGACAGATCTCTTTGTGGGACAAGGCTCAGAAGAGGAAGGGGATGACTGGAGGGGTCAATGGGGAGCTTGAAACTGCTGATCAATTGTGATAATGTAAATACCTGATGTTCCCCCCTACTGTGTGCTGAGATTAAGCATCTCAGCACCTGGATTCTTGGCGGATTCCTCGCTGCAGTCTGTATGACGATGAAAGCCTTCCCTGGCCAGAGAATAATTACTTTAAAGACGAACTTCTTTCCTCAATGTTTTTTGTTTCAGTATTCAGTATAGGACTCACTTGGTACTATTGAATAGTTTTTTCTACCACAGGTTTCGCAGTAAGAAAGCACATAAAGCTGTTTATTGTCTGTGTTATTGCCTAATTACCTTCACCTTTTATCACTATCTCACAGAAAACACTGATTTCGTGACAAGATGCCCCCAAAACAGGACGTTCACGAAAAAGGGACTATCAGTCCGGCCTCTTGAAGCCACGGAGCAAGTTGTAGTTGAAGACATACGACATTTTAGTGAAGATCTCCTCCGCCTTTATTTTGAGTATGCAGGAGGGGACGTGGAAAATGTTGTGCTGAATGCAACGGAACAGTCTGTCATCATCACCTTTGAAGACCGTAAAGGTAGTAGTCATTAAATATTACATCAGAGATTGACACCTTTTCTTTAATATGAAATTCAGACAGTGTGACGGTTTAATATTTGATTGTTTTTATTTCCCCATAGCTGTTCAGAAAATCATGAAGAAGAAGCATCGCATCAAGGAGGAAGAGATCAAAGTTTATCCTTTTTATAAGTCTTTGGGAACAGCCCTCTATGGAAAAGATAGGCCCCCGCTAAAACTCCCTGCTGCTGTCTCTGAGTCCGTTGACGACGCTGTCTGGAGATACCTAAATGACAATCAATCGGCTGCAGAGACCATTCAAAGTCAAATGGCAAAAGACTTCTGCAGCGTAAACCTTGACCAATGCGCTGTGTGCTTGAGCCCCCTATCTTCCCTACTACAGGAAAAAGATGCCAAAGACCTCGTCAAAAAATGGCGAGATACTGTGAAGTCTGCCTTTGCACAAGCTCTGTCAAAATTCAAATCCCTGAAGCTTCAGCCAGAGTCCGAGGCATGGGAGGAGTCTGAGGGGAAGATCAGAGAGACGCTACTGAATGAGGATGTGGTTGTAGTGCCTCAACCAGCCAGCGGTGTCATATCAGTGGCCGGTCTTGTGGCTGATGTCAACAGACTGGAGCCAACTCTTTGTGAAGTCGTAAACAAGATTGCCAAAAGGGTGCAGAGGGAGAAATCGAGCGAGACCCAACTGATCAAAATGTCACCATCAATTCACCACATCCTAAGTCAAGACGGTCTTAAGGACAAGCTGCTACAGGTGTACCCAGAACTCAAAATATCGTTTAGGAAAGATAGTGCAGGTTTAGAAGTAACTGGCTTTTGGGACGAGATCTCCACAGCAAGCAAAGTCATATTTGATGCAATTTTAGCACTAAAACGGCAGAATTTGGAAATAGATAAGTACGTGCTTGACTCGTTGAAGGATGCACAACAAGAGGAGCTGACAAACGCTCTCCTCACATCCAATGGAATAAATGTGGCATTTGAGATCAATGCTCACAGGGTGCAGCTCATTGCTGCTTCCGACAGCGATCTGAGTGATGCTGAAGACCATCTGAAGAGGGTGCTAATATCTCAAAACATTGACGTTGAAGACAGCAATGTGCTCGCAAAGCCAGAGTGGCAGGAGCTGGTCGGTCAGTTAGAGGATGCCGACAATAACTCATGCGGGAGAATTCAAATCCACACCGCTGGGCAACAAGTCGTGGTGTCTGGTCACAAGGACAGTATCAAAACAGTTTGCAGTAAACTTGATGACTTCCTGACGCAGAATGCACAAGTTGAAGAAACCGTTGTGGTCAGGCCCAACACCACCGTTGACTACATTAAAAAGCTTGACCTATCTTGGTTGGAGCCAGTGGAAGACAGAGTTGTGGTGTCTTACAGAATGGAGGCCATCTGTCTAAGTGGTTCCAGAGTTGATGTCGCAGAGTGCAAGGCCTTGTTTGAAAACCTGGTCTCTTCTGTGGTCTTTGAAACTTTAAAAAGCTCCAAGCCTGGAGTGAAGAAGTTATTCAAAGACAAAGCAGACCTGTATGTGTCCTCACTCTTTGTTAAAACCGGCTGCCTGGTCCAGCTGGTTGATGGGACGAGTGGTAGACGGGCGTTTTTGGCCCAAAGACGAGCACCAAAGCCTGTGTATCAGCTTCAGACAGCCGATGGGGTGGAAATAGCCATTTGCAAGGCAGACATGTGCAGCTACCCAGTGCATGCAGTTGTCAATGCCTCTAATCCAAACTTGAAACATGATGGAGGTCTTTCAAAAGCACTTCTAAATGCTGCCGGCCCCCAGTTTCAGGCAGAATCTGACAAACTAGTGAACTTAAACGGGCAGCTCAAGCCCGGAGACTGTGTGGCAACTGGTGCGGGGGGGCAGCTTTGCTGCAAAAAGGTCATCCATGCAGTGGGACCCCAGTATGATTCAGCTAGACCCCAGAAGCCACTGGCGCTGTTGAAAAGAGCTATTAAAGGAAGCTTGGAGCTCGCCGAGAAGCACGGCTGCGTCTCCGTGGCTCTGCCCGCCGTCAGCAGCAACCAAGGCTTTCCTCTCAATGTGTGTGCGGCCACCATCGTCAAAGCAGTGAAGGAGCACTGTGAGGACAAGTACGACGACAACACCCTGAGAAGGATCCATTTGGTGAACAACGACGACAGCGCCGTCCAGGCGATGGAGGCAGCTGTCAGACAGGAGTTTGGAAATCATGGCGTCAGTCTTTCTCCGCAAACTCCCCTCACCAAGACCACAAAGTCTCCCCTTGTGACACCTGCTGCATCTGACCCAATCTGCTTGGGTCAAGTGCAGACCAAAGAGGGCTTGAGCGTCACTCTCACTAAAGGAAATATCGAGAATGCAACGGTAATTTCATTTTAACTATCAAGCCTACCCTCTAGCTGTAGAGTATCCCTATGATTGGTTGTGGTCTTGACTGATTCTTAAATCACTGATTCTCGACTGTTCTATTATCTAAACAAAAGGAAAATAACATGCAACTGCTAACACTCTTTTAACACACTTTTAGACGGACGTGACTGTCAATATTCTGGCTGAAGATCTTGACCTGAACAGAGGGGCAGTTTCACAAGCCATCTTGAGAGAGGCTGGATCCAAACTTCAGCAGTCGGTAAATGCAAATCATGCCACTGGGAATATCGGCGAGGTCATCGTTACCGAGGGCTGCAAGCTGAAGAGCAAACAAGTCTTTCACGCAGTTGCGCCTCATTGGGACAGTGGAAAAGGCACAGCTGACAAGGTAAAGTGTAACATGGTGTACATTTTTGGTTAAATGACTAGAATTCGATGAGGAATATACCTCACAGCAGCGTAAACGTTCAGCGTCTTGCACGTCGATATTGATGGGATGTATGCTTTGCCTTCCAGCTCTTGAGTGGCATTTTCAAGGACTGCTTGGGAAAGGCGGAGGACAACGGTCTGACCTCCATATCCTTCCCCGCCATCGGCACTGGGAACCTGGGTTTCCCGAAAGATCTTGCAGCATCACTGATGTTGGATGAAATCTTGGAGTTTAGCAGTAACAAACAACCTAAGCACCTGAAGAAGGTCGTGATCATCCTTTACTCACAAGATGCGCAGACTATCCAGGTAAGGAAGGAAAACGAGCTTTCGTACTTTCCTTCCCCTATGTGCTAAACTAAAATATAACAGTAAGAAGGTAGTGTGTCATTATAATCCTGAAGGTTTTAGTTCTGGTTGATTAGGTGACACCTGTGGTTTCTGGTGGGAAAAGCAACTGTGGTTTGATACTACAAGTCCTAGAATTCTGTGGGCAGGAAACAATCTTTGAGCAGCTACTTTGCCAGACCAGAACAGTAAACACTGCTGTTATAAATGAGATCAAATTAAAACGGCAACACTGTATACTGTACACATGTATCCATAATTTCCTGTGAATCCCGTGTAGGAATGGTGGACCCCACCACTAATCATGAAAATAATATGTCTAAATGCATTGAATAACCCATACCTAGTTATGGTTTGATTTCATGACCAATCAGCAATATCGACCAGTAATGACTCACTACCACAGCACTGTTAACAAAGAGGGGGTCAGTTTAGTCTGTATTTCTCCTGTTTTATTGTGATATTTGGTATCTTTGTGATTGGGTCTCCAGAATTTCAGTGATGTGTTCACAAAGAAGTTCCCAACCGCCTCAGTGCCCACAAGTTCCCCACAAAGTCAAGGTAGGCAACATTGTTTCAACATTTTAATGTGTAATTACAATGTAATGCTGTATTTGAAAAATGTGTAAGGAATAAAATAACAGCTCTCAAAACAAACATCATTATAAGGTGAAGTACTTTAAATAGTGTATTTATACGCTCAACAAAAAAATTATTTATTTTGTAATGATATATATCCAGGTGAAGATGTAAATGACCTAAATGGTTCAGTAATGATCAAATTATACATTCATTTTATTGACGATCTAATTGTTACATTTTACAATACTACCTTTTTTTTTCCTTTTAACAAAGAGCTTTACTACTTATTGGGCTTTTGCAGCGCTGTTAATTCTTTATTTGTGTTCACTGCCTCAAGGTCCCTTCACTAAAGTTGTCTCGAGCGCAGGAATGCACGAGACCAAAATGGGAAGTGTGGCTTTGCAGGTGCTCACGGGAGACATAACCAAGGAGACCTCTGATGTCGTCGTCAACTCCTCCAATGAAAACTTCTCTCTCAAGTCAGGTAAAGGATAGCCAGCACTAGAATGTCTCAATAACGCAAAATAAGTGTAATTTGGATTTAATGTAAATATTTATATATTATGTATATTTTTCCCGTGAATCCCACACCTCCAATTTATATATATATATATATATATATATATATATATATATATATCTCTATCTCTATCTATCTATCTATCTATATATATATATCTATCTATCTATCTATCTATCTCTATATCTCTATCTATCTATCTATCTATCTCTATCTATATCTATCTATCTCTATATATCTATATATATATATAGATATCTCTATCTATCTATATATATATATAGA
>NW_022280116.1:424752-500209 GCF_004355925.1 Anarrhichthys ocellatus
ATATAGATATAGATGTAGATATATATATAGATATAGATATTGATTTTGTATATGATGTTTGTTTCAATATTCCTCTTCTCTAGGAGTATCCAAGGCCATTCTGGATGAAGCGGGTCCGGCTGTAGAAGCGGAATGCGCAACCCTTGGTAAGGAAACATTTACACAAAGATTTGCCATCAAACACAGTGTAACATTTATCTTGCTTGGTACTGTAATGACATGGATAAAGAGTCAATCATTAAGCCAATTCTCTATTCATAACTCAAGATTGTTCCAAAAAGAAGTATTGCTTTAAAACACACGTGACATGGCTGTCAAAGTTCAGAGTCATTCAAATCCACTGTCAACACCTTTAGGTGCCCAGCCCAACCCAGGCATGATAATAACCCAGCCAGGCAACCTCAAGTGTAAGAAGATCCTCCACCTAATTGGACAGACGGACCCAGTCAAAATCAAGAAGGGTGTGAAAGACTCACTGCAAATGTGTGTGACCAACTCATACACTTCTGTCTCATTTCCTGCCATCGGCACAGGTGAGATTTGTTGGCAGGACCCAATCTTGGTTGAGGTGTTTGTGTACATGAGTAGAACTCTGAAATTCACGCTGTCCCACTTCAGGTCAAGGCAACGTACAGGCGAAGCAGGTGGCGGACGCCATGCTGGATGCAGTGATTGACGCGTTGAGCCAAAACACTCCCGGCCCCCTGAAGACAATTCGAATAGTCATTTTCCAGCCGCCCATGCTGAAAGACTTCTATAACAGTATGCACCAAAGGGAAGCCACTGACCCGAAAGATAAAGGTGGGCTCTGGGGAAACATCGGCTCCAAAATCAAATGTAAGTGCAGTGAGGAGAATCGTTTCAGTGCTCATTTTCTTTCATCCATGATCACTTTTAAATGTTCAATCCTGATGCAGATCTCTGAATTTGTTCCCTCAGCATTATTTGTCAGGGGACCAAGTGGCGACAAGCCACAGAGAGAGGGGGATTTTGTCATCGAGGCTCTGAAAGTGGACCCTGCTTCCTTCCACATCTGTGGCGAGTCGCAGGCCCGCGTGGACTTGGCCAAACAGCAGCTCGACCAACTGATAACCCAAGAACAAAACAGCCTCTGCATCCCAGACAACTCCATCCTCGGATTCTCCGATGCGGACCACCAGCGCATTGTTGACATCCAGAAGACCATGGACGTGACGATAAGGACCGAGAGCAAGAACGCCCAGGCCTCGCTGACCATCGACGGGCTCAGCAAGGACGTGCTCAGAGCCAGCCACGAGATCCACGCGATGCTGAGGTCGGCCAGAGATAAGGACGAGCTAAAGAGGAGAGCAGAGCAGTCGGCCACAGTGGCAGACTGGCAGTACCAGCAGCCGGGGCTTCAGTTTATGAGTTTCGATTTAATGGCCAACTTCAAGCTTGAGCAAGCTTTGGAAAATAAGCTAGCGAGCGTAAAAGTTACAGTCCTAAGTCATGACTACACCGTCACCATGCCAAAGGGACCTGCAACTGATAACCAGGGGCAAGTCCTACAGATACAGCGCATTGACAAACTGAAAGGTATCTTACCCGTGTCCTCTGATAAGTAGAAGCATGCTAGCTGTTGCCACCGTGCTTCTGTGTCCTGCCTAACATCCACAATAACGCAGGATAAACTGATTATATCTTCACTATGAAGCCAGAATAAAGTGCATTCACACCGGATTTGAGTCCGTTAAGTCGGTAAAATAATTCTCAGGTGTTAGCATGCATTTTTTTTTGGACAGCTTTGTCAGAATTGTTGTATAATGTATGTTGTTATCTGGTCATGGTCACAGATTTTGTTTTTTTGCTTCAAAATTGCAAAACAATGCCTTGTTGACCCCAGGAATAACAAAAATGAAATTGTTTATTACGCCGCTAGACGAAGACGCGTCTGAACACTGGGATAAGATGCCAGCCAACACCTCGAGTCTGGCCGTCCTCATCAAGGTTGGGGCAGCGGAGCACACCGAAATCCTCAATCTGTTCCAGGCCACATGCAACCAAACCGTTATTAAGGTAGACTGCATCTAACGTGCACTCCTATTCAATGAATGATGTTTTTTATCTGCCACATTTCACCTGTCTTGTCATCAGGTGACATTAACACACCAATCCCATATCCGTTTTTTCTGATTAATCAAATCTATAAAAAATCCATTATCAGGAAAAGCAGTTCATGTTATGGACACAAACACTCAAAAATGTTTTCCCCCTCCTCCTTAGATTGAGAGGATCCAGAACCCCATATTGTGGAAGAGCTTACAGATCAAGAAGCGCGACATGGAGCAGAGAAACAATCACCAAAACAACGAGAGGCGCCTCTTCCATGGCACCAGCCACGACACCGTGGCCCACATCAACGAGCACGGCTTCAACAGGAGCTACGCAGGAAAGAACGGTGAGGAGCTTTAGGTCGAAAATACGGGACACTGTCTTGTCAGAGGCTTCCTTAAACTATCGAAGACACTGACACATCGCATTCCTTTAATGTCCATGAGTAGTTTTTACATCACAATGAAGCATATATGTTTAAATCAGTTTTGTACCTCAGTGTTATTCCAATAGATGTTTAGAACACTACGGTTGTAGTGTTGTTGCAGTTATTTCTGAATATCTACTTTGAAAACACACAGAAAACGAGAGACAATTAATGCAAGTAACACTGCGGATTAACTCAATATCTTTCCGCATTTTTCAGCTGCTTGTTACGGCAACGGCACCTACTTTGCCGTCGGCGCTGCCTATTCAGCCCATGACACCTATTCCAAGCCCAATCAAAGTGGGGAGAAGTGCATGTACCTCTGTCGAGTGCTGACGGGGGATTTCACTGTCGGAAAACAAGGCATGATCGCACCGCCGGCCAAGGGTGGCGCCGTCTCCATTCAGATATACGACAGCGTCGTGGACCGCTTGGCCAACCCCACCATGTTCGTGATCTTCCACGACAGCCAGGCGTGTCCCGAATATTTGATTACGTTCAAGTGACACAGCCATGCACCGAGACAAACAAACGCCTAATGCCCGACACTGCCTTACAGTATTTAATAACTGATTCATGTTTTTCTTCAGATATTTGGTTTATACTTCCAATTGGTGCACTAATATAATAATAGTCATGTCCTTGTTTACAAGCAACCTGTAATGACCACTAGGGTCAGTTATGAAGATATTAATACTCGGATCCATGTAGTGCCTTGAAATAATCTCTATCGTGCTACGGAATAATTATGCAAGGAGAAATCAAAAGAATGAAAAGAAAGGGTTGTCCAAACATTCTGTCTGTTTGTTATTGCTTTGTAATTTCACTGAACCCTGCACACTGTTTGTGGCCCGTGGGCGGACGATGGAAAGCACCTGCGCTGCTCCAGGAAATGATGGGATGGTAAAAAGCTCATCTGGCATGCATGTGTAGATCAGGTCACCAATCACTTTTGGTTTTGAAAGTGAAAGTTAACCGCTGTTCCAGTAAACCGGCCTGCACAAATAAAAGTTAATACAAGCACACTCATGTGTCCATTGCTTTCTGTATATTTAACACACAGCTAATTGCTCCATTTCTATATTTGTTTTCAGCTTTTGTCTATTATAGGAGCATACATGTTAAAATTACTAGTTTTCACATTTTGTTTTATAGTCATGTTTTGTTTGGTTTTCCTTTAACAAACATATTCCTTACATACCTTTTGAAAGGTGGAATTTGTCAAATCTTTCCTATTATACCGTTACATTTCTATATATACATACTGTATATAAACATGACGCAGTTCATCATTCAGATAAGATATTTGATGTCACTCAATGTCAAATAATGAGTTAACACTTTCCATATCCCCTCATAAACCCCTCAGTTTACCTGTCAAAGTTATTTATTTCAAACCTATACAATAAAGATTCTAATATTTTAACACAGACACCACTGTTTGATTTATCACTTGTTTTTCCACTTCGGGGCCGTAAATAGCTTTCCTTGTAATAAACACATCTATAAACGTATACGCTTGCTCTATAATAAAGATCCAGAAGGCGTATTTAAAATAAAATATTTGCAATAACAAAAACATCCTTTAGAATGCTTTACTTTGCAATGATGCTATCACTTCTATCAAGATCATAAACTTCTTTGAAGTCCTTGCATGCAGGTGCTGCCTTCTTGGTCTTAAATATGCACGTCAACGTTTGAAAGTGAATTTGCCTGCTTATGCATGTTCGTTAACGAAACACACACGAGCGCATTATTACTCCTAAGTGAGACAGTATTACAGAAAGGTCTGGAAAATCACAGATGTGTTGTCACACAGCTTTATTAAAATGAGGTGCTCTGTTGAGCTCTCTGGCTCCCTCTGCAGGTGAGACTGCATCAGTGCAGATACATTTCTCCTGATGCTGGGACATTGGGAGTTACTTTGCATTCAACAGAAATGGAAAACCACCGCTGCTCTACTAGCAATGTGACTTTGATTTCTATAAAAACTGGCGCATTCACAAAAATATTTACGGTAACAAAATCCAATAAAAAAACTGCAGACGTCCACAAAATATAAAATGATGAAGAGTACATATACATTATACAACTATAATAAAGCTGTAGAAGTAAAATAAATAAATAATAATTAAACATTTACGGTAACAAAATGTAATAAAACACTGCATACTTCTATAAAATGATGAAGAGTACATAAACATTATACAAATATAATAAAGCGGTAGAAGTATAAAATAATACAAAAATACGCTCCTATAATTAAAGGTTGCCTTTTGATTTTAGGGTGGAATTTCTTTTTTGTTGTTGAGCGCGGTCCCCACCCACAGCCGCCACAGGTGTGTCTACCTGCTTTTTTTTTTTGGGATGTTTCAAACACGGAAGTTTTAGGACCGTCACGACTCGCTGTATCACTGCCCACATGGGTTGTGCGGTAGATTGGCGTCCCTGTTTCGCTTTCCCCGATAAAGCTGCGCAAAACTGAGCCGAAATTACGCAAGTACATCAATCCGTTCAAGGCACAGTTAGCGTTCGGGACTTCGAGGAAAAACCGGAGTCCGACCCTGATGGCGTCCGCTGCCGGACCGACGTACCCGCGGGCGGGAGCCGGTGGGCTCGCGGAGAGCGACAGCGCGGAGAAGCTGGACTCCTCCACTGTCAACCGCGTCCTGATGGAGTTCCTGTCGTACTTCGGCCGAGCCGTCTTCGTCTTCTACCCCGTGTATCTGACCGGATACCTGGGCCTCAGTATCAGCTGGGTGCTCCTCTGCATGGTGATGGCCACTTGGTGGAAGAAGAATCGCCAGGTGAAAGACGCCCGGATCGGAACCGCCATCAACTTTGTGGACAACGAGACCCAGGAGGTGAACCGGGAGCTGCAAAGTGGCTTGCAGATGGCAACGTGGGTACGTATTAGTGTCCTAACGTGGAATGCAGATTTCTATCCTTTTACTGCACATGTATGTGTGAGCTGCCTTGCTCAAGGGCACTTCGGTAGCCATAGGCAGCAGAGAGATCGAACACGGCAACTTCCCAGTGGAGAGGTCCAACCTTCAGAAGTCGAAACTGTGTCTGCTGTGTTTTTTTTGGGCTTCACTGCACTGAAACCAAGTCGTGTGAAATATCCTGAAACAATAAGGCCCCACACACACACACACACACACACTGTGGGACTTCTACGCTCTCCGTTGCCTTGACTACACTGCACTGTATTTGCATGACATGCCAGACTTGGGCCTAGATGCTGGATGCTCAGAGTTGGGTGAAGCTATGTGTGTTGGGAGGGTTTCGCTGCTCTGCCTGTTTGGTTGCACCACACCCACTTTTAACAGTGACTCATGGGAACTGAAAAGGGAGAGAGACAGCGAGAAGGGTTCTTCTAATGGCAGAGGAATGTGAAATGCACACTAGATCAGATGTGAAATGCACACTAGATCAGATGTGAAATGCACACTAGATCAGATGTGAAATGCACACTAGATCAGTTCACCTTTTTAGTTATTGTCTTGCAGCCCACTCTCTCTTTGTATCTATGTATGTGTGTTTGTGTATGTGGGGGGGGGGGGGTCTTGGGTAGCTCTCACTGATGATACTTTTGGATTAGATGCTCAGAGTCTCCGTACTATAACATGATGATTCCAAACCTCTGTTACAGTCCACAGCTTTGATGCTGCAAAAGGAGCGTTGGTAAGCACTAAATAACAAATACAGCTGTGCTTGCCCATGTCAACTTTTTCTTTTTTCTTTTTTTTACTATGGAATGCTGCCGATTTTTCAGAAATGGGTGAAAATGTGCATAATGTTTCTGGATCCACCATTTTTTAAATATTTTTTTTAATTTGAATGATTTTTTTGTTGACTAATTTAACTAAAGCAATCTTGAAATTTGCATGATGTAAAATTAATAATTATTGACACGATTATGTCTTCCATCACCGCCATCATGCATGCTACTAACTATGTACTAACAAACCCACTTCTAACTTCACTATCTTTTTTTTTTTTTTTTTTTTTTTTTTTTTTCTTTTTCCAAAGGTCCACTTTCCTGAGGTGGAAAAAGTTGACTGGGTTAACAAGGTACAGTATCAAGATAAAGTTGTCTTCTTACCTTTTTTTTATGACTTCTGGAACCGGCTAAATCCCGTTGATGCTTTTACAATGACCGCACCAAAATCCAACTGTATGTGTTTCATATTTCTGCTAACTGCAATGCATGCTTTAAACATTTTGATGCATACTATATAGCAAGGGCGTAGGTTTGCATATGGTCCATAGGGACTAGTCACGACCAAAGTTTGGGAAAGACACAATTGTCCCCACCAATATTTTGTTAATTTGAATTGCCTGTTAGAAAAAATAATTTTGCACAATATATTTGCAAACTCATTCGTATTATTATTAGTGCTGGGCAAGTTAACGCATTATTATCGCGTTAACGCATTAATTAATTAACGCCGACAATTATTTTATAGCGCTTTTTTTTTATTTTGAAAGTCCGTTGCTCACTGGCAGCGGTGGAGGAATGGAGACTACTGGACATCGTTGCGGTAAAGTCAGCAGACACTCAGATCTCCGTGGTCAACTCAGCAGACACTTACATGTTAGTGCACCTATATGCTGAAATTCACGCTAAACGCATTCAAACGGCACAGATCGGGAGCGAGCGAAGGACTTTGAAAGTTAGTGGAAAGATTAACGTGAGACAACATCCGGTTTCTTCAGACCAACATCCGGTTTTCAGAATAAGATGCCAACAAAGCATGAACTATATTCACATTAAGTATAAAACATGCTACCTGCATCTCGTGAGTTAAAGGGAAAATACACCTAAATTGTGCGTAAAGTGTCTTTATTCTTTGATCGCTGGGTAACCATCATCACCTCGGAGTTACAGCATTATATTGCTGAACAGTAGAGCTGCATTCACATGCTCTGACTGTCATGAAGACAGACATTTTTTGCTGAAACTTGCTGAAACATTTTATTCCTGTTGCACAGCAGTGGAACGTTTCACATAAAGTCACACACTGAGCACAGATAGTGAAGAGATTGAACTGCTGCTGTGTAAAGGGACTACTGCTGTTAAAAATAACCTGATTTGTTTAAAGTGTTTGGAAACCAAATGTTATTGCCCTTTTGTTCATATAGCAGTACTTTTAAAATAAAAGTGCGCAATACACTACTTTTGAATTCATTATTGAATTTTGCCATAACAATGAGATTAATCTCGATTAATCGCAAAACATCCATCCGATTAATCGCGATTAAAAATTGTAATCGTTGCCCAGCACTACTAATAATTGCATAAAGGAGGAAAGCACTTTATTTATAGCCTATTAAGTGCTGCAGAATAGATTTATTTTTCTTTATTTTTGTCTTTTTTTGGCATATAGAATTACTATATGTTACTGTATATTGGCATTTTAGCAGAACGTTTTTTATTCATTTATTTAATTATTTATTATTATTATTATAATTTATTTGGTGCAGAATACTGTTTTGTATTTAAACTAAGGTTTTGTTACTGTTATTATATTTAAATCAGTTCGAAGTTACACAAATGTTAATATATTTTAATAAAGTTTGCCTGTTCAACATAATATCAACTAAGTTGTTTTTATATAGCGGGGGGGCTGGCAGTGTCCCTACCAATGCTGAGACCAAACCTACGCCTTTGCTATATAGTGCCTTTTAAGTGTGCCCTCTATTTCCAAGTGCATGTGAAGTTGTATCTGCTGCTTAGTTAGGGTGTGGAATTGATTTTGCTTTGCGTGTTCAGGTGTTGGAGCAGGCCTGGCCTTTCTTTGGGATGTACATGGAGAAGCTCCTCAAGGAGAACATCCAGCCGGCCATCAGGCTCTCCAGCCCCGCGCTCAAGATGTTCACTTTCACCAAGGTCCACTTTGGCCACGTAGTGAGTTTGCGTTTGTCATTAAAGCCATTGAAATCCTCCCGAATGTCAGTGTGTTCAATCAGCAATTAAATCTGATTAATGGCTACATGTTTTGTAAAGCAAAGCCCACAGGTTAACGTGTTCCCCTTAATTCCAGCCTCTCCGGATCACTGGGATGAAGGCATACACGGATGAAGTGGATCAGAGGGAGGTGGTGCTGGACCTGAATATATGGTTGGTCGGACACGTTTCTCACGTCGGAGCTTATCATTTGGTGTTTAAACCTTTTTTTGCTCTGTTCCGAGCCGCAGTCATTCACGTCTCACCAGAACTTGTTCTCTTCACAGTTACGAAGGTGACGTGGACATCGACGCTGAAGTGAAGCCGCCAATCACAGCCGGCGTCAAGGGACTTAAAGTGGGCATCTCGTTTATTTCTTAGCCTCTGTATAACTTGTATTATCATCATCATCATCATCGCCACCACCATCATCGCATGTGTTTACTAGTCTTGTAAAAAAACAAAAAAAAACTCTCTTGACTCTTCCAGCTCCAGGGGATGATGAGGGTCATTTTGGAGCCTCTTATTGGTGAAGCGCCACTGGTGGGAGGAGTCACCTTTTTTTTCATGCGCCGCCCCGTGAGTGATGTTTTAATGACCGTAAGGCCGTCAACTAAACCAAGTGGGATTAGCCAAGTTTAAAACGCTTACATTATTTTACTTTTTTTTTTCCAGACCCTACAAATCAACTGGACCGGCATGACCAACCTCTTGGACAGCCCTGCCTTCAGGTGAGCTTCCACCACGAATCTCACGATGTCCGTCCTTTTTCTTGTTGGAGTTCTAACGTTCACACCGGCGTCTCGCCCGTTTAGTTCGGTAAACTCTCTCGTCTCATCTGTCCCCCGTCCAGCTCGCTGTCTGAAGAGACCATCATGGACATCATTGCCTCGCTCATGGTGTTGCCCAACCGCATGTGCGTGCCCCTCGTAGACCAGGTCAAAGTGGACCAGATGAGGTTCCCATTACCTCGGGTATGTACGATAGTACTTTCCATGTTACAGTTTGATCTTCATCTGATCACCTGCAGTCACTTGCATGTTTTTTTTATACTTAACTATATTGCATATTTTAGGATAAAATTCCCCCTTTCAAAATAAAAACAATTGCTTTTATGACAATTGTGGGTAAAGATTTTGTGTTTTTTTTTGTGTTGATTTCATACGAGACAGTATTGCTAGTTTGGATCTGTCCTTGTCTGCTCCTCAGGGTGTGGTGAGGGTCCACCTGCTGGAGGCTAGAGACCTGTTGGCGAAGGACACATTCATGATGGGTTTAGTGAAGGGCAAATCAGACCCCTATGCGACGCTCAGGGTGGGCAACCGACATTTCAAGAGCAAGATCGTCAAAGAGAATTTGCACCCCAAGTGGAACGAAGTGTATGAGGTAGAGTAAACGGGGTATCACGGGAAAACTTCCGTCATATTGGTATAACCTTTTTAGTATAACCTATAACTTTCCTTTATGGATCTCTGAAGGCAGGACTTCAATGTAGGACATATGGGTCAGGACGCGTAGCCTTATATGGTGTTATTGAGGCTTGAGGTCCATTGTTTGGGAGCTGAGGTTGTCTCCAGCATGTGACAATTTCCTCCAATTTTTACTTTTTTTTTTCAGTACAAACGTTTGCACTTCCAGGTGCATCATCTAATGTCCCGTGTCTTCGTGGCGTGCTGCAGCCTTTCTCTAAATGTGGTAGAAATCTAATTAGGTATTCTGATCTAAACACTGACTCTCCACCGTCCACCTTTCCTTCATCTGTGTGCAGTTCGTGGTCCATGAAGCCCCGGGGCAAGAGCTGGAGGTGGAACTCTACGACGACGACACGGATAAAGACGACTTTCTTGGATCGTAAGAAAATTTCTAATTAGTCGCACGTGTTTTATTCACTTTACTATATACAGAGCTTCTCAAATATGGAAACTTTTGAATTTCTTTTTACCCTGCCATACATGGCACTTAACATGGTTGCTTGGTTGAAATTTTACAATACAGTAGCTTGCACAAACACGTTTTAATTTTTAAATTATCATTTCAGGTATCACCTTGATTTGGGAAGAGTAAAAAAGGATATAGAAATGGATCAGGTGAGCTTTTAACTAATATTCTGGATACAAGGTATAATGTAATTTGTGCCTAACAAGTACATTATTTTCTTTGCAATAGGTACAAAAAAAAGAGAAATATCTCGAGAATTTGCAGAAGCAGCATTTTTTAAGAATGGAAAGAAATGTTTCAACGCTAATGCCTTTTCTAAGCCTTCGCATTTTCTCTATTTAAATGCAGGCTTTCATATACATACATGTCATGATGATAAATTAATCTCCATTGCTGCTGTAGTGGTTTCCTCTGGAAGACGTCCAGAATGGAGAGGTCCGTCTCAAGCTCCAGTGGTTTTCCCTCAAGACTGACCCCAGCCTGCTGAGGGAGGTAGCGTCATTATTGACCCATCCAAATTTTCATTAACATTTATACTATACATATTTTTTTGTTATTCTACAATCTTAAAATGACAGTTCACCCCAAAATAGAAAACAACAACATATTTCTCGGGTGTAAATCGTGTATTGCTTTCTTCCAGTCTGCAGACGGCCTTGCTTGTGCTATGCTCGCAGTCTATCTGGACAATGCCTCAAACCTACCAGTAAGTAGCTTCTAATCGGGATGATGTTGTTGTTGTTGAGAACAGATGATACAACGTGGATAGAGAGATGTACTGATGTGTGTTCTTGTGCTCTGACTCCAGAAAGACCACAACGAGATCACCGAGCATCAGAAACAGGGGAAGCACTCAAAGGAAGCTCGGGTAAGCTGCCCGGTGCTAATCTAGGCTGGCCTTAGGGATCTTCTTTTGTTCTAGATTTTGATTCACTTTTTTTGTGAATGTTCACCACGAAAGTACAGTAGGTCATTTCTGCCCTTGAGAAGGAGGTTAAATGCTGTAACAACTAGTCAGCACTGTACCAAAGACATCAAAATACATACTTAAAACTTCATCTTAAATCTTTTTTTTATTTTCCTTCTGTCGTAGGAATTTAAGAATAACACAGCGTTACATAGACATAATCAATATGAATGCATATTTAACTTTAGCACCAGTCCACTACTGGTCATAATTGCATTTCTGGTAAATCAGTTTTTAATTGTCTAACACCAGCCGTATCATTGCCAGGAGACCCATACTGTCTTAACTCATTAGCTTGTACTTGATTTGGCATATGGATATTAATCTAGGGATGTTTGGTATGCAGAGGCCCAACCCCTCGTCCAACGGAACCCATTCTTACAAAGGTTTTATCGCTGGACATTCTCCACAGGGTGTGAAAGAATGGTACTTGTAATTCCTTCTCCAGCACACGCCAACTACAGTTAAACCTTTCTTTTTTAAAGATCTTACAGCTATTTAATATACTGAATGGCAATGGCTTGAGGGCTTATATGCTAGGGGGTGTCAAATATCTCATCGACACCTAACATGAAAAGTGGGATTATTTCTTAAAAGGGACAGTTCACCCCGAAATCAGCACTCAGCTCGTGGTGCTCAAAGCGCCCCAAAACAACTCAACAGCAATGTTTCTTTCCAGAAATCATGACCAAGTAACTCAAGATAATCCACAGACCTTGTTGTGAGCAGTTTCATGTAGGAACTATTTTCTTTCAACCATCATTCCGAGAGCCATACAGTCCCATTGTATTGGCGAGAAGGCAGAGATCTCTACAGCTGATATCTCCAAAACTATGCAACTCACACCCAAACAATCTAGATTGATAAATAGCAATACAGGTGAGAAGAAAAATATGTACTTTTAATTTTGGGGTGAACTGTCCCTTTTAGGGTTTCTTTTGGCCTTTCATAAAAAGCCAATATTTATTCTCTAAAGGTTAAATCATGCAGTAATCTAGCTTCTCATTCACCTTACTGTCTTACAGTTTGATTGTCCTTATGTCAGACAAAAGCCTCCGTGTACTTGTCCCTGTGCGTAGCTGGTATTTCCCGTTTGTCCGGTGCGTGCCTTCCTGTGGGTGCGTTATTACCAGCTGGTGTTCATGTTGCTTTGATATCTTCCTTGAGGCTTGTTCAGGGTGAGGTTCCCAGCAGAAAGAAACATGAACAAGTGTTGGTAACTAAGTGTGAACATTTTTGAGGGGAGGACTTTGTTGAGAAAGTTAAACAATTACTATATCTATACTCCTTTGCCCTCTTTCCAATGCATTTATTACTTTACAGTTTCTGGTACACACTTTTGAAGCACTCAAACTTGTGCCAATGTTATATTCCCCCCCCCCCCCCGGTCTGGTAATTATGGTAGTCATCAAATTGTAAGAATTAATTTAGGACACTTTTTTTGACCCATCCCTGTTAAACAAGTCTATCTCAGTACAGGCTCTCCTGATTTGAACTGTCATTAGCAGCAATTGCTTCTGAACGCCTTCTGCTGGTCTGCTGGAAAATACAGTGAAGTGAAGTGTGAGAGGCAACACTGATTTCTCAATTTCATTATCCTGAGCTACATTGCATCAAAGCAAATGCAGTTGAGGAAAACTGAAAAGACGGCCTTGTCTTAAGGATGTTTTTTTCAACCCCTAACCCTTACTTAGCAAGTTTATTTTTTAAAGTAAACAGTCTCAGCCAACATGTCGAGTTAATTGTAGGTTATTCTTGGAGCCTCAAATGTGTCTGCGTGAACCTCAACATTTTTCTTCTCCCTTGGAATGTTGTCAGTCATGCTCATACTAGCATGCTAGCTGTGGCTACCACCAGTAGCATTCACAGTCTTCTCCAGTGATCATAAAAGTTTACTTCTCTGTTTTTTTTTTGCCAGCATAAACATCTGTTTTACGTGTCCCAGATGGTATGGTGTATCTGCAATGTATTGGGGAGTGGAATGCAGAGCCTACCTAGCCTGGAAGGCAACAGACTGCTTGTAGACAGACTCACAATGTTAGCTTGTTAGCTTGTTGCCTATTGTAATAAGTGAAAGCAGACTTAAATGGGAAACAATCACTGAAAGCAGTTGAGATATCAAGTAGTAGCGAAAACATTGTTGATAATGGTCACCCAGCCCATCAGTATAGTCCCTAACAAATATTCCTTATTGTTCCTGAGGTTTTCTGTGTCCGTGTTATGTATGAAAACATTTTGTCCCAAAAATATAACTCATGTGCTGTCTCACTGATTTACTTTCTTTTCAGCTCACTAAAAGGAAAACTGCCTGCCCGGACTCCTTTGTGGAATTGACTGTTGATAAAGATGTTCAGAAAAGCAAGGTACGGCTCTTACTTTATCACATTAATACACCGTTTTCTCTTTACGTCCTAAAATTAATAGAATATCTCAAATGTCTTGAATTGTACAAGAAGGCGGACGCGTCCCTGTTGTACTGAAAAGTTTAATTTCAAATTGCCATGTCCGTTTGCACTGAAACCATTCGGCTGTAGTTATTACTTGTCACTGTCGTCTCTTTCCACAGGTTGTTTTTGCATCCAAAGACCCGGTGTGGGAGCAGGGCTTCACCTTCTTTGTGCATAACATCAAAACGCAGCAGCTCACAGTTCAGGTTCGTCATTTAGTGGTGCACACACACCATACAGAGGGTTTGCAACACACCTTTCTATTTTGTTTACAAATGCTACAAGTAAGTAATTCTTATTAACCTGTATGTGTCAAAAGTCAGCTACCTTGTAATTTCATCACAATAAACCTAAAAGAGGGAACACCAATGTTGATGATGTTGTTAAACTAGATCTTTTTTCAGTCAATCAAATTCTCAGGAGGTCTAAAACCTTTTACACTGGCTGCTTAGATAATAGTTTTGTTTGTGTTCTCGTGGTCCAGGTCAAAGTGAATGAGAAGAAGACTCAGCTCGGTGTTTTCAACTTGCCCTTGAGTCGCCTCATCAACACCTCCGACATGACCCTGGACCAGCGCTTCCAGCTGGAGCGCTCCGGAGCGAACAGCCAGATCAAGCTGAAAGCCACTCTCAGGGTGGGTACACAATGTTGGCAAGCACACACACACACACACATACATTTAGCCTGTACAAACTCACATTACACATAGGCCGATCAAGCACATCACGCATTGAGTACAAAGATGCACTCTCATATACCACAACATTTGTCTGCTTCAACCAATGCTTATGAGAACTTGCAAGTGAGCTCTTCTACACTGATGCTTTTGTATTGTGTCACTGACATTAGCCATGTCCTCAATCCCACAATAGATTCTTACTCTGGAAAAGCCTCCGCCCATGATTATCCTCGAACCTCCTCCACAAAACAAGCAACAAAGACCGCAGACTAACCAAGGAAGCAACGCCCCTGTATCCACTCCCTCCGCCAATACAGCCTCGTCTCCGGCACTTTCCCCCAGCACCAGCCCCGCTGCCCGCGCCTCGTCTGCGCCGTGGCTAGCTGATAACCAGAATGGCTCTGATGAAACCTGGCAGCCATCTTCTTCCCTGTCAAACATGAGTCAGTTAGATTCCCACAGCCTGCTGTCCAAGAACTCCATCGCTTCGTCCCGTCTCGACCTTTCGGAGGGGGCCTCTTTTCCAGAGTGAGTCTATAGCTTTGCTCTTTGTCTTTTTCAGATGTTCAGTGCACTGACCTCTGACCTTTCTACAGGTGTGATGAACTAATCAACGTGGAATTTAACAAGAGTTAAGTAGTACAAGTGACAATACAAATATTTTCTGTCCCCACAGGGCCATTATGAATCATCAGGGTTCCTTTGGGGAGATCCAGCTGACTGTACGCTATGCCACCCTGAGGCACAAACTCATCGTCCTGGTTAAATCCTGCAGGTACAGCAGACAAATCCAGCCTCACTAGTGCCACCCAGCGGCACCAATACTGACAAGCAATATACCCATTTGCTAAGCTCTCAACACATTTTAGTTCTCAGAACACAGAAAATCACAATCCAGTTTCTGTGTGATAACATAAAAAACAACTTTCAGTTGTTGATACACTGTACATATTCTTGGATTTTACATATGTGCGTTTGTGCCTTTTTCAGTCCTCAGTAGAAGAGTTTTATTTTGAAAATACTTATGGTAGTGAGTATTTGCTTGGTTTAAATAGTGTGACTGAATCCAACATAACAAAAGACTTAATTGCTTTAATTGAACAAACAAATGATTTTCTCTTCAATTGAATATGGTTAACCAGCTATGGTAACCTGTTGTGTGTACCGGTTTCCTGCAGGAACCTATTCCGCTTCAGTGACAATGGCACAGACTCTTATGTCCGCCTGTATTTTCTCCCTGACCAAACCTGGATACATCGCAAGAGGACACATGTCAAGAAGAGGACAGTCAATCCTGTCTTCGATCACACGTAAGCCTCCTGGATTCATCCTAAAAAAGCATTTTCTTTATTTCTTATTACCAAAGTGAAGTAATTGCTGTATGTTTGAGGCTCAACGGTTGAGACAGTGTCTGGAACTTGTTTCTTTCTGCCAAACCCTCTTTCATCACAGGTTTGAATTTAACGTGTCGCTTCAAGAAGCACAAACCAGGATGTTGGATGTGTCAGTGAAAAATGGAAAAATGTTCCATTCACGGGAGAGAAAGGACATTGGCATGGTGGGTAATGCTATTTGTGATAGACTGCTGTATCAGCTGCAGAATCTTAAACTTTGGCTCATTATTGTACGGAAGCCCTGAGAGGAGAGTAAAAAAAAAATACTGATCTAAATTGTTTTCTGTGAAACAAGTGGGGAAAAAAGTTTTGCAGAGAAACTACTTCTAATTCACTTTTTTATTTGTATTTTTCGGGATCATTGCATTTGTTCTTGTAATACTTATAGGCTGAAGTGCACCATTACCCCATGTAGTGGTGTGCTTAAGCCTCTTGTGGCCCAAATGAGTATTACAAGAACAAACACTAGAAAAATTATCCTGAGAATAAAACACCTTCCAAAACTTTTTTACACCCGTCTTCACAAATTAAATAAAGACAACAACTTTTTTTTAAATCACAAACACAGCGAGAAAACAATTTAGATCTGACAAAAACAATGTCTTTGTTACTTTGGTTGTCACACTTTTGCAGCATCTGGATAACTGTCTGAATGTTCCTGTTGTGCTCCTGTCCACAGGTGATGATAGATCTTTCACAGTTGGATATAGTCAAAGGCATCACAGAATGGTACGGGGCCTAGTTTTCTACTTTTCCATGATTTGGCTGAAGTATTGTGAATTGAAGTACCAATACTTCCTACCGTCATTGTGTATATTTGATGTTTTATGTTATAATAGTAACAATTTATAGAATTGTATGCGGGGAAACAAACGGCTTCATTGATTCAAGTGAAATTTAAATGGATTTTTAATTTCTCTTTCTTTTTAAGGTATGAGCTCACACTGCCTGGGCTGAAGAAGTAGAGCTGAAAAACTCCTGTTTACAGTTTTAAGAGCAGCTCCTCAGCCACTGCAAGGCCAAAAGTAGGCCTGGTATATGTTGGGAGGGTTGCATATTCCTTTGTTCTTCCTTACCATTGTGGAACAGAGTTGGGTTCTCCAAATGCAGCACATTGTACTGTATGTCAAAGGCTGTACGCTCACAGGTAATATTCCACTTGGAGTGGTTAAGTGCATCTAATCCCACTTATCCACTCTGATATAAATATATAAAAAATCTGTTCTAAATGATCTGGAGCAGAGCAGACGTATAACTGCAGATACGACTTTTAAACATGCTTTGGTATTCCAGATAATTTTAGCATTAGCAGGGTTCCAATTTTCCAGCCAGTTTATTGCAGTTAATTTGAGTTGACGAGCAGAAATCAATGGTCCTGAATAATGAGGCTATTTGCTATTTAGCATTTCCCTTTCATTGTATGTAAATAGAATGTAATTCACCAGAACATGTTGGTATTTATACTCTATCAAGAAACAAGATCATTTCTTTAATTCAGATATTTTTTTTTGTGGGAGGGTTTTTTTTTTTTGTTGATCTGAGCCAAAGTTATCCTTTTGTATTTAAGTGTAAATACTTGAATTGATAGTTTTATGTAATATTTTATAGTATAAGCTGCAGCAATTCAGGAGAGTCATTGCATATTGAGGAAGGCTTACACGCTTTACATATACTGTACATATTCACAGCTGGAAGAAGCCAAATACAACTAGAGTTTTGCGTGGGGCAGCTTAGCAGTTCTACTGAAGCAGTCGGTTCATTAGAAGGGAAACTGCCTCCAAGCATGGCACATGAGAAATAGTTATTTGCTCAAGGGCACCTTGAGCATAGTTACTGGAGTATGTCTTTTACACCTAACCCTCAGATTTACCACCTGGTGTTTTAGTGATATTTAACCTTTATATTTAAAAGTACTGTTACACTCACAAACAAACTTTAAAAGAGAGTACTAACAGCTTTCTGCATTTATTTAGAATTTAACTTAAAAACACATGCTAATTCATCAAGACATAGTCAAATTACCCTTGAAGTTGTTACAACTACCATCCCAATACATTTTGTAGGCATATATCTTGACTGTCATAGACCATAATTTGGTCTTGACTCGTGGTTCATCTGTTGTCCATTTAAATTCTTCAGGAGCTGGAGAATTTATGAAAAGTGTCCAGGGTCTGGTGTTTTTGAATTGACACTGTGACTGTGCCATTTGTTTTCAGCTAGCATTTTAAGGCAAATAAACATCTTCCAAGAAAATTATTGTTTTGTTTTTTTTTCCACTTAAAGCTCATTTCCGGGTTTTAGGGCTCATCCCAGAAACTCTCTATAAGTGTGAATGTGACAAGTTGTCTCATAACATACCAGTACATACACTCTACATGAGCCCGAGGGAAGGCATGCTTCACCTCCGCAGAGGTCTATCACAGGATTCGTGGGTATACGAGCCAAACACGATACAATTTGTAAAATACGTGTTTTTATTCTAAACGTGTTTTTATTCTAATATATATTTATATACTCTGACACAATTTACAAAATTCCATTCAACTTATTTTCTCACCATCAGTAACCCCCGCACACTTCACATTAATGGACTATTCCATCAGCTGTACTGCTAGGGGGCGCTGAAACTCCCAAATTGAGACTGGAGGTATTCCAGACAACATCAAATATCTTTACTGAAGCCGAGTTATCATTGTGAGCTTTTAAGACAAAACACACGAGGGGGAAGTAGATAAAACATTAGCAAAACTCCAACGGTAATCTTATTAATTTGAGCAGCCAGTTTAGCTAATAATCTATCCGTTAACTCCTGCTCGTGCCTGCAGCGCATGGGTGGTGCTAAAGCTTCACGCGAGCTCACAGTTGCGTCCTTAGCAACGGTCCTGGCAACGACACACGGGGTTTAGTGAAAGAGCTAACTATCGTTAGCTATCTTTAGCTTATGAATGATAACTTTGCACAAGTACCAGCATGAGTTCAGCCAGGAAGAACAAAACGAATACAACTGATAGTTTCGCGTTCTTGCCACCAAACCCACCACCGGTAAGTTTATCTAAACACGTCTCAATAGTTTGTGTCAAACACAAACCTGGTCGATACCTCTTATATATGATATTATATGATCTATATCATATATATCATACTATTTGTCAGGTCCACAGAAAGCAGCCGTGGATGGATGCAATACCTTCATTTTCGCTGTTTCCTCCACTCCGGCCGACAGCTCAAGGAACTGAAGCAGCTGTGAATAGTGAGTTCTGATCACATTGGGCTATTCTAGTAACTCCTTTAAGGACCGTGTTATTTGTGCTGATCTGATCGCCCGTGTGTGCTGTACTAGAGGACCTGATCGATGATGACAGTGGACCCAGTGGTCAAAGTTGTGGCAGAGGCCGGAACCTGCTCCAGAGCAGAAGGGCCGTGCAGATCCACAGGACGTCCAAGCATGGCAGCAGCAGCAGCCTCACAGAAATAAAAAAGCGCAAGAATATCCGCGCAACTCTGGTTAAATTCATATGGTGAGTTGGTGTATTGTTTTTATAAAGCTTAACTATCCATATCATTTAGAAGCAATTGTTGTGACTCACATTTCTTCACTCTTTTTAGTCAGGAGGAGGAGGAGGACGGAGACTCTCCACCATGTGGCTCTTCCAAATTTACAGCAAAGAATAACCGTGAAATGGTGAAAAGCAAGACACACTTGAAGCCATGTATTATATCACAGACCCCCTTTTGTCTATGTGCCCATAATGAAGGTGGTGTGCTAATCATAATCTTTTCAGGACACTCGATATGGTGGCCTTTTAATCACTGTTTTGTTTTGTTGGTCTCAGTGGTTGCAGTTGCTAGGTAGGATACTTTTTCAGTGCAGTCTTTGTTCAATATAAGAAACAAATCTTCAATATAGTTGGAATTCTACTATCGCTTATACTCAGGCCAAACAATACATTTAAGTACACTGTTTTTTTATTTTAGCATTTGTATGTGCAGTGGTCTAATTTACACATAAATAAGTGAACACAACATGGAAAAGGAATATTTACTGCACCCCTCATAGTAAATGTTGTGCACTTAATATGTATGACATGCTCCACAACTATTTAACCCTCCCTTCAACAAGCCCATGGATGTAGATATTTTTTCATTATCCAGTTATCATCACTGTCACCAAAAAATTAAATTAAATTCATGTTCAAGGCATTGTTTGTTCAAAATGTTGCGACTGAGAATGGTTTGTGCTATTCTATCTTGTCAGAGATACAACTACTACATCCAGACAGGGGTAGACCTGGTGAATGTGACTCCTATGGAGGACTCTTGGCTGGAGAACATTCAGGACATGGTTCCCTACCACCTGAGGAGCCTGAGCACGTCTCTTCAGCTACTGGTCGATGAGATTAAGGAGGACTATCTGCTCGGCATCAAGACAGCAATCTGTATTTAATTACATTTAAACTCTTATGAACTTGTAGTATTGTATTAACAGTGTTACACAAAAATAAGTGGTGACTGGGTGACTTGTAATACACAAGACGGAAAAAAATATTGTTTGTTTTACTATCATTTGTTTGTGATTGCAGTGAAATTTACATTCAGAGATTCAGAAAATGACGAGGACAAACGGCCCCCCCACAGGCTTGAGTAAGTCAGCAGGACGTGACGGAGAATGTTGCATGTGTGTCTTGTGAGAAGTATAAAGTGCCTCTGCTGACGTATACTGTGTTGCACGGCTACATAGATTATGTCTTTTCCAAGCAGTGACTGGAAGTCCTTCAGCATTATGAATCATATAGTTTGCTGGAGGAAATGAAAAGTCTGTTCTTCACTGTCCCTCTGATATCTGTCACTGTCAGACTGGAGGTAATGCCAAAACCATGGAACAAAGCCTTTGTCCATGCACGGAAGATGATGAGAGATAAGCTTCACTCTATCAACCCCACTATGCTGCAGGTGCTGAACATGTGGCATGACGTTTACAAGTAAGTATGCAATGATGTGATTTGGGGTTCATTGTCTTAACTATTTAGAATGAAACTGAAATCTAAATGTAGGTGTTGAGTGAGTTTGATTAACGTAAGTCAAATTAGCCTTTAAAAATATATTTATATTTTTAATTATTATAAATGGAAAAACAACATACTGTGTTCAATATTTTTTAGATCTTTTATTCTATAATACTGAATTAAAAAGTCAGTATGTGACCCACATACATGACACACATACATTAGTACTTGTCAGCAGGCTATTATGCATTATTGAATGTTATTCTAAATTCTATTCATCACATATGGTAACTGTAGGTCAATTATTATGCTAATGTATAACATATGGCAGTTGGGAGCACCGTTTTCAGCTGAACATGTAGGTATTGACACAGCAACCAATAAAATATATGTGCATGATTTTAAATTATATTTTTAATTTTAAAATGTAAATTTAAAAAAAGTTCAAACCTTATAAATAATTTCTTGTTTCCAAAATTACAGCTGCTTTAACGGCACGGACAGGTTTTTGAAGAACCATGACAAAGTGTTGAATAATAGAAAATGGTGTTAGATCATCTACAAAAAATCTAAAATGTGTCTGTGCTTTTCTAAAGACACTTCTATGTTATCCCATGTCACACACCCCTGAAAGTACAACTGCTGCAGTAGATCTTTGTTTGCCTATCTCACCCTGCTGGATGACCTGCTTGTAGAAATCTCCGTCTGATAGATGTGGAGGAGTTCCACAGCAGAGAGGAGTCCATGAAGCTCCCTGAGTTTCAGCAAATTGTCACCAGACATGTTGATAAAGCCAGAGGAATCCTCCTCAATCAGTGAGTCCACTTAACTTAACACCAAGATACCTGTGCTCAGTTAAATACATCTTCTAAGTTGCCATTCGTAAAATAAATTGAAGCTTTGACCATTTGACTATTCTCTGAATATAATCTTCAATGTGCTGTTTTCTACACCAGTTGGGTTCCCGAAGTACAAAACATTTACTATCAGGGGTGCAGGTCCATGCTGATGCCGGCCTCTATACACAAAGCCAAACTGCTATCTTTCTTCAACTGTGCCGCTGCACTGATGACCTCCCAGCTTCAGAGCCTTGCATTAAACTCAATGAGGGACTACACACACCTATTTTCACAAGACCCGGTAGGAGAATGCTTACAAAACTGATATAATAATATATTTTAGTAGAGTCGAACATCCTGGATTTGGAAGAAATTATCATATAATTTCATTAAATGTTTAGATTTTGACCTAGACGTACAGGTGGACACTAACAGTTGCGTTCTTTCTCTGCCTTGTTTTGGCTCCACCATCTTAGCAGTCAGAGCGAGCCTATGAGCACCCGGGCTTTGTGCTGCATCTGATCCTGGAGGACGGGGAGATCAATTTTGAGCCCGAACTCAAATTGTACGAGGAGGCCCTCCTTCACATCTATGAGCTCATGCTCAGGTCTATCAGCACGGTGCCTCGCGTGGAAACCAAGCTGTTCCTAGAATGGGTAAGAGGGACAGTGTGTGTTTAGTATGCACAATTAGTTGCCAGTTTATTAGGTACCCCGAGCTGAAACTAACGCAGTCTAACACAACAACCCTGCAATAAATCCTACCTTCATGAAGGTTACAATTCACTTGTTGCATCAACTTTATGATCATTTTCAAGAATCATTATAACAAGGCGTTTTTCTTATTTAGCCTTCCCTCACTGATGTAAACGGCGTATACAGAATAATGGAGACACCTGTCAGGATAACACAATTCAGTTCAACAGCACCCCAAACTGCAGCCTCCAAAATGATCATGAAGTTGAATCAACACTTCTCTCAGACAACAAAAACTCTAAACACTGTTTTTTTTCCTGCAGTCTTGTTGTCCGGATGCCCTGTTCTGTATTTCAAAATCGCAGTAGCTCATCATGGCATTCGATATTTAGTTTTTCCGTTTGTGTTTGCACCCTACTCCGTGTCTTCCTAGTCAAGCTTCCAAACTGGAAGCACCTTAAAGCCCATCATCCTGCCAGAGATTCTCCAGGCCCAGCAGGAGGAGGTGCGCAGTGTGTTCTGGGCTGAAAGTGTCAAGCCCAAGGAGTACATCCACGAGTATGATGAATACGCCACACTGGTATCCAGGCTGGCGGAGGAGCACGTGGAGCAGTTCCTCAGTGAGCAGCACTCCTTCCAGGAAATCATGGCGGATGTGGTACACTACCAGCAGCTTGCTGACCGGATCCAGTACACATCATGCCAGGTACTTGATCAGCAAGGGGAAAGTCATCAGAAATGAACATTTGATGGCTGTAAAAGTTATATATTACCTAGACATTTGAGCCCATTAGCTGTTGGTGATGTGTGAAGAAACCTAAAATGTAAAATATAATTACAAGAGTAGAATTTCGAGTGACAGTAATGAGATTGGTAATGTTTCTTTACTCTCTAATACCAGAAATAACTATCACTCTGCATGGAACACTATCTAAAAAATCCTGATAACTAAACAATCTGAAAACCTCGAAAGCACCAGTCTTTATACCTTGATGTTTTCCGTGACTACGCCCGTCTATGCTTGTATGAAAGTCATCTCTCTTAAATGATGTTGAATGTGTTACTGACCAACACTTTGGGCTTCAGGTGGTACGTCTTGGCATGTTTGAGGTTCAGTCCCAAAAGCTTATCCGCTCTCTCGTCAAGCGTGCTCAGGAGCTACAGCAGAAACTGGTCACTCGGATGCTACAGGACCATCAGGAAATCAACAAGAAGTCAGTTGGTTCGCCTTTTTCACTTTTTCTCTCCACAACCACCCAGAAATTTAAGATGCAAAAAAAGTTGACTAGTTGGTTTAACAACACATAAAGCTTTCAGAGTTCAGACTTTGCCTGGCCAATCTAGTGCCTCCTCGAAATAAAAACTGTGCCGATCAAAGGGAATGTACAGTAGCACCCTTTTTAGTTTTAGTCCCTGTGTTAGCTGCTGTAGTGGCCTCTATCCCAATGGTGCCCCTTAGCTCCAGGCTCTGCCATAATCAGATTGTAGGTCTGTAAGAACCTTTGTATATGCCACCGAATTAATGCTCTTCCACCCACAGGCTCTGTGATGAATTTGAGAAGATTGCAGAGAAGGCACTGAGTACACCAACTGACACGCAGGAACTGATCAAGCTTAAGGTGACTAACCCAAATGTTTGTCTCACAGACAAGCTTGGTGCAGTGACTTACAGTATATGCAATTGTCCCTCACAATTCTGTCCACAAAGCAGTCAGGCATGACATTACGCTTTAAAGATACAGTCAGTAATAACTGATGAAAACTTTACATGTTTTTGTTCACACCCACTAACTGTACTGTGGCAATGGCAGTAGGTGAAGTACTATAGTGTGCGTTGTTGCCCTGTACTCCCATCCAGGCCTTCATTAGTAAGGTGGAGACCACAGAGATGCCTCTGTTGGCGCAACGATTGGCAGACTCCAGTGCACAGTTGTGTTCCCTGATGGACTTCGTCAACCTCGCACCATTGGACATGGAGCTCAACACACAGACCTTCCAGTGGCACAAGCGTATGCCATCCATCTTTAAGGAACACCAACAGATCATTACCGAAAAGACAGAGCAATATCAGAGTGACCTTAAGGTCTGTGTTTCTACACTATCTATCGAACCCATTGATATGTTGACTGGAGTCTGGATGTTATTGCATGAGAACTGTAGGACTAAATTGTTAATCTGAATGTAAAAAAAAGAAAGTATTGCTAGAGAACAAAGAGGGCATTTCTTTTTGTGCATTCCAGTTGTGCCGCGACCAATTTGTGGAAGAACTGGAGAGCTACAACATACAGGTGAAGGAGTATACCAGCTTTGGTGAGCTGACAGATCTCAGCAACTACTTGAAGAAATCCAAGGCCCTCAATGCTAAACTGGAGTTAGCCACGGAAAAGGTACACGAGGCTTTCAATGCTTGAAAATATAGGAGTAAAGAAAAAGCAGTTCAAAGCTGTGGCAGCAGCTCTGTCAAATGAGAGCTATATGCAAAGTGACAGTAGGCCAATATGGCACTAAATCATGTAGACAAAGTTTAGTTGTACTGATGCCAGAAACATGATCATACAAATAGCATGCAGTGTCTTTGTTTGTATCAGTACAGGACACTTTACATTGATAAGATCCATTCTGCTTGCGGTATGATTCAATGCTGAGCATAATATTTGATTTTAGAGATACTTCGCTTACAAATGTAAGAGCAGATGATGTATGAATTGGTGGTCGTGGATAGACATGTATCTGACCGTAAGATACACAGTCATTGTACAGTGGATTATTGCATTGTATTTGAAGTTGAATTACAGTATGTGCTTTTAAATATATAACCTGTAGAGGGCAGCATTTGCTGTAAAAAAAAGAAAAAAAAAGAACTCAGTCACAGGTGTTGAAAGAGGCTTTGTGAGGTTTTTGTCATCCATATACTGACACTCGTCTATTTATCTTTTCTTTTTATGTCTTTGTCTACTTCTTCGTTACTTCTATGCTTCCATCCGTGCCTCTCTTTCAACCTTGCTGCCACTCTGAAAAGATAAATGAATTCAATCTGGAGGAGGAGGCCTTCGGCTGGCCTGTGTCCCAGTACCCGCAGCGTAAGAAGATCCAGGACCAGCTCACACCCTTCCTGCGCCTCTATGAGACAGCCACTGCTTTCCTAAACCAGAACGAGCAGTGGCTCCATGGACCGCTCTCGCATGTGAACCCAGACAAGGTACCAAAGTTTGGAAATTCCTTTGTTATTAAGTTGGACATTGTGTCATTACAGCTTCAGTGCTGCTTAGGATGCCGTCATACCTCCTGCACTGTGTGTGTACTAAAATGTTGCAGGATGTATTTGTGTCACACTATTAGTTGTAAATTGTAAATTGTGATTGCCAGCTGTAACAGCTGGACGTGAGTATAAAGCTTTGTTTGAAATTCTGTGTTCTTTGAAAGCTTTGAGAGCTCTCTGTCTCTCTTTCTTTTCCTTTAAACCAGCTATTCAGGTTTCATTCACAATAACTCTACAGGATTTAAAAAGCTGCCTCTCTTGCACACTGTTACACACACACCTACACAGGCATTCATGGATTTCAGTTTTCAAACATACTGTATGTCATAAATCAATCATGTGGCAAATCAGTCGTCATTGTCGTCAACACGACATTCACGGGACATCTTCTATAGCTCGTTAGAGACGGAGATGTGCAGGTGTGAATACATGTTCACAAACACATGAATTTGCCCCAATGTCCTGTTCCCACTGTTTGATTGACATCTCAGTTTCTGTCTGTACTGATGTTGTAAAGCAAGACAACTCTAATTGGCTCTGGTTATAGCAGTCGTTAGGCAAAGATTTTTGTATAGCAACTTTCAACAACGAGGCAATTCAAAGAACTTTATATTAGACATAAAGGGACATTAAGACAAGATATAAAAAAAGCACAAGGAAATATAAGAAGACACAAAAAACAGTGGTATTGAAGCTTCAAACTATTCGGTACAGCCCTATATTACTCTAACCTACGATTACAAATGTGGCATTTCATTCTAGTCTTAATACCAATCTTTGCCTAAACTACGGCCCCTCCCCTTTCTGTCACCTCTCACTCTCCCACAGACCATAGGCTATAAAAAAAACACCATAGCACAAACACAGGAGGGAGAGGAGAGGTCTCCTCCTAAATGCCCTTTGCTGTCAGTGTTAACTGCATTAAAGCCAAAGCACTTCCTCCATCAACTTCATACCCAGCTCTTATTACTACAGCAGCTAACTGTCAGAGTTACCTCCACGACTTTAACTATATGTATATACTGTATGTATAATGTTTTGGTATAATGGAATGTTTTATTATATTAATTCAGTTGGCAATTTTTAATTCATAGTCACTCTATTTTTTTCTGGTGTCTTTGTAACCCCACCCTTGTAGTTAGAGATGGATGTTGATAACTTCTGGCGCACACTGTACAAGCTGGAGAAAGGCTTCAATGATGTACCCAAAGCCCTGAGCTTATCCACCACTATGAAGACTAAGGTGGAAGACTTCAAGGAGCACCTTCCTTTAGTGCAGGTACGACCCTAAACATTTAATATCTGTAGAAGAAGTCAAAATAACTTTAGTTTCAATTACTTTAAAATTAAAAATTTGATCAAAACGTCTTTCTGATAGATTATGTCTGCTATGAGTAAAGTTTAAGTCATGTTTTACTACTCCTCCTTCATAGATACTGTGCAACCCAGGCCTGCGTGATCGCCACTGGGATGCCATGTCGGAGGTGTCTGGCGTCGTCTCCCTGCAGCCAGCTGATGACCAGGCCTGCGTGGCTCAGTTCCTATCCATGCGCCTGGAACAGCACCTGAGCAGCTTTGAGGGCATCAGTGAGGTGGCCAGCAAGGAGTACTCCGTAGAGAAGGCCATGGAGAAGATGGCCAGTGAGTGGGGCGACATAGAGTTCAGCCTCCTGGCCTACCGAGACACGGGCACCTCCATCCTGTCATCTGTGGACGACGTGCAGATGCTGTTGGACGATCACATTGTGAAGACACAAACCATGAGGGGCTCACCTTTCGTTAAGCCATTTGAGGTGGAGATACGGTAAGATTTGAGAAGATTTATTTGAGAATTATTTTGCTTGTTTGAAAAAAAAAAAGCAATTCACTAATGTTATAAAGTAAGTACACATGGTAGGCCTAGTTGAAAGTACAAAACAGGATACTTTAAGTTGTATTGTTTGTTAATCAACAGCTTTTACTTTGGTAGTAAACTGGTGTGATTGACTAATATAATGCCCCAGCATTATATTTTCACCCTGGCAGTTATATTGTCTTCTGTTTACGCTGGCGGATATTGCTTTGTTTGGTGAACCAGTCCTGACTGGGCAGGACACACAGACTGAAATATCATCTGAGAAGCTATCTGAAGCTAAAGACCTGAATGGTTTGCCACTCTCAGGATTGTAGTTAAGATATTCTTCGTGAAACTATGGCTTCAATTGAGCATACTGTGTAATTCATTCAGGTTTTTATCTGCCTCTTGAGTTCAGCCAATGATGTCATTTCCCCGTCCTCTGTAATTTGTGAGGTTATTATATGTTGCTTCCAGCCACAGTTTGACACAGGATTCCCTTTAGCTTTTAGAAAGGTATTTTGCAATACTTGGCAGGAGGCTAAAGCAGCTACTGTGTACGTTTTTTTTAATGAATTTCTTTGTGATATCACATGAGACCTTTTTAATGCCGTTATGTAGCTTTGTGGGTGTAAGTGGATTATACCACAGTGAGGATGAAAAGACAATCCCAGCTACATGTTATACTGAGGGGCAAATTCACCAAGTATTGATTGCGGTCACTGATAGCATCATCATTTACGCATCATTTGCAACCGCTATCTGCCTTGTCCCAAGGTCAGATTCACCAAAGATATTGCGCTAATGATATTATAGCGCAAACTCGCGTATAAAGTTTTGCAGCTGGATGCAATTAGCCTTTTGTTGTTACGGGAAAGGACGGAAATTGTTTGTTAATTTGTTTATACAAAAATTTTATTTTTCCTTTGTTTTTTTTTCTCATGTATTTTCAAAAGATTACAGGTATAAGGGCGCTATATTCATTTATTTTTCATGACACAACTGTCATTGCATCCATCATCACTGGAAACTCATGAATGCGCTTCAGTTACCACCAACGCTCTGAAGATGCAAATAATTTCCCTGTAACTGCATGGGGCTATTAGCACAGATTTTTGTGAATTGGGGCCAACTTTGTGCCAAATGTTTGCTTATTACCATATTATTTTAAACATGTGCAAATAGCTCAAGAGAAGCTGTTTGCTTGGCAATTAAGTTAGGAGTGCATTTCACCCTTTGTACGGTTTCTTTTTGTCTTATTTGTGCAGGTTTAGCGGCTGCAAAAGCCATGCAATCCTGTTGGGAATTCGCCACTGAGTGAACTAACCACAGATCAGAGGATATCTGGCATTAAATGCAAGATAATATAAAGAGACATCCAGGATTCCCAAACCTCCTTTTCCTTTGTGTTGTGATCATTATTACTGTTCCATTCTGGGCTTCTTGTCCTTCCACAAAAAGTGGAAAATGATTTTGTTTTCCCAGTTAAGTGATATTAATTGTAGGTGTATATTCCCTCTCACATGTAGTCATCTTCTCCTGTAGGGAATGGGAGGGCAAATTGATGCTCCTCCAAGAGATCCTGGATGAATGGTTGAAGGTGCAGTCCACTTGGCTCTACCTGGAGCCCATATTCAGCTCCCCGGACATCTTGATTCAGATGCCTGAGGAGGGACGCCGTTTCAAAACTGTTGACAAAACCTGGAGGGACAGCATGAAACAAGTTTCACTGGTAAGATTGTATTTTTGCAGCAGGGTGCAGTCATGATTAGGAAGACCGTGTTCTTCTCAAAGGGACTCTTTGTTGAGGGGCATGATCCTTAGGGGGATCAGCAGACTATCACTATCCAAAAGGCGGAATCCAAAGGGGGATCTACCGGGGCAGATATAGCCAAGATAAGAGTGTTGCATCTAATTACAGACCACTGAACAACAATCATAACTGTAAGGGGCAACTGCAGCATCTTAAACAGATATGTCAAAAATGGCCATGAATGGCTTTAGGTTTGTAGTAAAGTATGTTAGTGCAGTCCTCGGATCATTTGGAAAAAGGTTGACTAATAGGCATCTTACAGAAACCCATCCAAACAACTATTAGTGGAACAAAAGCTCAAGCAATAATTTCTGAGTAGCCAGACATCTGCTGTTGAACGAACTGGCCCTCTCGTACTGGCTGACCTTGCAAAATGCAACAGGTAGTAAAATCATCACACATCACAAATTAAGAAAATAAATACCCTTGTTAAATATACCCAGACTATAAGGTCTAAATCTAAATATTTAGGACATGGTCCATCTTTTTAACATTTTCATCACCTACTAAAAGTAAATGGTTTCAGCAGTAACAGAATGGATAGCTTGATGAGCACACAGTGACATTCTTTCCAAGGAAAAGAAAAGCACAGCACCAGCCAATTAAATCTCGGTCGAACAGGAACACATTCAACAATCAAATTGGTGTATTGACGGTACAGAGCCATTTCCTACTGAAGGGTTGCTGTTTTAGAATTATTTCCACACAACTGGAGTGATAATGATCCTCTGTAACTGCACCACACATTTCAGTAATGCGAAAAAAGAAGAACCAATCGTTGGAAATAGTGACATGCTGCAAGCCTGATCAGAAAGTTTGCTGGTCAATTAATGTGACTAAAATCCACACACAGCTCCGGCAAAAGTATCACAAACACTCACATGTGCACAACGGTGAGAGTGACAGCAGAGGTTGACAATGAAATACAGAGGCAAACAAGAGGCTCAAAAGTATACAGTAGAAGCATGGAAAGGCCGTGCAGAGAGAGAGAGAGAGGGAATCAGTAGGAAAAGGGATAGAGAGCGAGACAGAAACAACAGAGCGAGGATAGAGAGTGTTGCACCAGCATCCTCAAAGAGTTTCCAAAGAGTAATTGGCGTCCTCAGTAGACCTGAAATGAGACGCATCAATTTCAGACAGTGTCCTCTAGAAAGCCCAGCCTGACTGCACCATCAAATAGGAATTATGGATTTTGTCTGGAGGGGGCAGGGCCGCACCGAGCCACAAAGAAAATGAGGTCACCAAGGGACAGGCAGCCTACACATGCAGATGTGCACGCGTACTGTCCCGTCGTCTGCGAGTTGTGTACGCACAGGGTTATCCAGCAAGCTTTACACTTGCGTTTTGCACTTATCAAGCTGCAGGAAATGTTTTCTTTATTTTCTTTAGTTTATCAAGAGTTTTTAAGTTTGTCAATATTTTTGTTAAAGGGGCAGTTCGCCCCCCCAAATCCAAAATGCATATTTTTCTTCTTACCTGTGGTGTTACTCATCAAGTCTGGAGCGTTTTGGTGTAAGTTGTCTAGTTCTATATATTGGGACTATATGGCTCTCGGCTTGCGGCGCTCAAAGCGCCAAAAATACATTTGAAAAATTCAGCCTCAATGTCTTATTCCAGAAATCATGACCCGGTTACTCAAGATAATCCACAGAACTCTTTTCTTTCAACCATAGTTCATACATGAAACAAGCCGAGAGCCATACAGTGCATTATATGGAGAAGGCAGACGTCTCTATCTCCGATATCTCCAAAACTAGGCAACTCGCACCAAAACAATCTAGGTTGATAAATGGAAACACAGGTTAGAGGAAAAATATGTATTGTTGATTTTTAAGGTCAGTGACATTAACTTTGTATGTACTGTATGTATACTGTAAATTATGCCAATATTAGATAAGATACAATTAAATCTACTGATGAACAGGGACTATAATATTCTCTGTAATTTAATGGTTGATTGCATCATACTTATTTTATTAAAAAAAAGTAATTTAAGATGGAAATAACAGACAACATTTGAAATACTGGTCGGTCCTCTGTCACGCATGGATCCTTTTGTTAAGTGTTTGGTGGACAAACGCACCAAGAACACATTTACAGTACATATAGTTAATATTGATGTGCTTATATATAATTTGGCATTACAAAAAAGTGGCTTTGTCACAAGACGTTATTGTCATGTGTATGATGTAACCTGGAGAGAAGCTTAGTTACCTTAATGGGTTTAGACACTCAGGAAGGATTTTTCATTGTTACCATCTGTGTGATTTAATAAGAAAGTAAATATGGTATTTGATACTGGCATTTTCTGTCTGAGTAAGTTACTTGTGTAGTGTCAGGGCACTGGAGATTGTCAAACCTATTTGAGACAAACACAATCACTTGAAATTATAAGTATAGTGGTGCCGCTCATCTACCTTCAAAGCACATTATTCATTTTTTCCACCTACAGTAGGTTGCTACTCTCCCAAACTATCCCCAGTGGTCATTTGGTCACAGCAGTTCGAGATTCATAAAAAGCCACTTCCAGCCATCCATTCTGGCACTGTATATAAACTAACTTCTGATTATTTGCAAATTGTTAGTTATAAAAATGAGCGATAATTTGATTTGAGTTTTTTCTGTCTTTGTTTTGTTGAGTCACGTGAGACAAGAAATCTCGTCTCTCAGGACAAGAGAGTGGATCTCTTGTAAGGTCGCAAGAGTAATGCATTTTAGGGTATCTCATTAGATAGGATAGCGCTAAATTAAAAACAAGGTTTGTCAGAAAATGTATTGCGTTTGTGGGAACTGTAAACCAGGGGGGCCAAGTGACTACTCTTTACTGGAAGTGTCAGCAATTGGATTTTGTAATCCACACACTGAATGGCTACCAATGTGGACATGAATAACTTGAATGAATAGAGCCACCAGTGATGACAGTAGATTATTCTCATCATAGAAATTGTTGGAAATAGGTACGGTGAGGTGATGGTTTTGGGCATCCTAAATCTAGGACATCTGAACACTGTTCAGTTATTTATCTAAATGACTTTAGAAACAAAACTGATAATACCTTTTAACTATTTTCAACTATCCATCCATCCATTTTCCACCGCTTATCCGGGGTCGGGTCGCGGTGGCAGCAGGTCAAGCAGGCCGACCCAGACCTCCCTCTCACCGGCAACATGTTCCAGCTCATTCTGGGGGATCCCGAGGTGTTCCCAGGCCAGCTGGGAGATGTAATCTCTCCAGCGTGTTCTGGGTCTTCCCCGGGGTCTCTTCCCAGTTGGACGTGCCTGGAAAACCTCCAGTGGGAGGCGTCCAGGAGGTATCCTAATTAGATGCCCGAACCACTTCAGCTGACTCCTTTCGACGCGAAGGAGTAGCGGCTCTACTCCAAGCTCCCTCCTGATGACTGAGCTCCTTACCCTATCTCTAAGGCTGAGCCCGGCCACCCTACGGAGGAAACTCATTTCGGCCGCTTGTAGCCGCGACCTTGTCCTTTCGGTCACGACCCAGAGTTCGTGACCATAGGTGAGGGTAGGAACGTAGACCGAGTGGTAAATTGAGAGCTTTGCCTTCCGGCTCAGCTCCCTCTTCACCAAGACGGTCCGGTGCAGCGCCTGCTTTACTGCTGCAGCTGCACCGATCCGTCTGTCGATCTCCCGCTCCATCTTACCCTCACTCGTGAACAAGACCCCGAGATACTTGAACTCCTTCGCTTGAGGTAGGCACTCCGTCCCCACCTGGAGGGAGCAATCCACCGGTTTCCGGCAGAGAACCATGGCCTCAGATTTGGAGGTGCTAACTCTCATCCCCGCCGCTTTACACTCGGCTGCAAACCGCCCCAGTGAATGCTGGAGGTCACAATCCGAGGAGGCTAACAGGACCACATCATCTGCAAATAGCAGAGAAGCGATCCCGAGACCCCCGAGACTGACGTTCTCCGCCCCCAGGCTGCGCCTATATATCCTGTCCATGAAAATCACAAACAGGACCGGTGACAAAGGGCAGCCCTGGCAGAGGCCAACACCCACCGGGAACGTGTCTGACTTATTGCCGAGAATGCGGACACAGCTCCTACTGCAGCCGTACAGAGACCGGATCGCCCGTTGTAACGGGTCCGGCACCCCATACTCCCGCAGCACCCCCCACAAGACCCCCCGAGGGACCTGGTCGAAAGCCTTCTCCAAGTCCACAAAGCACATGTAGACTGGTTGGGCAAACTCCCAGAACCCCTCCAGTAGTCTTGCGAGGGTAAAGAGCTGGTCCACTGTTCCACGGCCGGGACGGAATCCGCACTGCTCCTCTTGAGTCTGAGGTTCGACAAGCGGTCGGAGCCTCCTTTCCAGCACCCTGGCATAAGCCTTCCCCGGAAGGCTGAGTAGTGTGATACCCCGGTAATTCGAGCACACTCTCTGGTCCCCCTTTTTGAAGATGGGAACCACCACCCCGGTCTGCCATTCCATGGGCACTGATCCCGACCCCCATGCGACATTGAAGAGGCGTGTCAGCCAGGACAGCCCAACCATGTCCAGCGCCTTCAGCATCTCAGGGCGGATCTCATCCACCCCCGGCGCCTTGCCACCAAGGAGCTTTTTGACTACCTCGGCGACCTCTGCCAGGGATATGAGTGAGCCTCCCCCTAGGTCCTCAGGCGCTGCCTCCTCTGCAGAGGACATGTTGGTCGGGTTTAGGAGTTCCTCAAAGTGCTCTTTCCACCGCCCGACGATGTCCTCCGTCCGGGTTAGCAGTTCCCCCCCCCTGCTGAGAACAGCCTGGGGTAAGCCCTGCTTTCCCTTCCTGAGCCGTCGGATGGTTTGCCAGAACCTCCTTGAGGCCAACCGAAAGTCCTTCTCCATGGCCTCCCCGAACTCCTCCCATGCCCGAGTTTTAGCATTCGCGACCACCGCCGCTGCAGCCCTTCTGGCCTGCCGGTACCTGTCAGCTGCTTCAGGAGACCCCTGGGCCAACCAGGCCTTGAAGGTCTCCTTCTTCAGCTTGACGGCTTCCCTCACCTCCGGTGTCCACCACCGGGTTCTCGGGTTGCCACCACGACAGGCACCGATGACCTTCCGGCCACAGCTCCTAGCGGCCGCGTCCACAATAGAGGCTTTGAACATGGTCCACTCGGATTCCGTGTCCCCAACCTCCCTCGGGATGTGTGAGAAGTTCTTCCGGAGGTGGGAGTTAAAGACCTCCCGGACAGGGTCCTCCGCCAGACGTTCCCAGTTCACCCTCACTACACGTTTGGGTTTGCCGGGTCTTTCCAACTGGTTCCCCTGCCATCTGATCCAACTCACCACCAGGTGGTGATCAGTTGACAGCTCTGCTCCTCTCTTCACCCGAGTGTCCAAGACATACGGCCGCAGATCAAATGATACGATTACAAAGTCGATCATTGATCTCCGGCCTAAGGTGTTCTGGTACCAGGTACACTTATGAGCCACCTTATGTTCGAACATAGTGTTCGTTATGGCCAAACCATGGCAAGCACAGAAGTCCAATAACGAAACACCATTCGGGTTCAGATCGGGCAAGCCGTTCCTCCCAATCACCCCCCGCCAGGTTTCTCCGTCATCACCCACGTGAGCGTTGAAGTCCCCCAGGAGAACTATGGAGTCGGTAGGCGGCGCCCTTTCCAGGACCCCTCCCACCGACTCCAAGAAGGCCGGATACTCTGAACTGCTGTTTGGTGCATAAGCACAAACCACAGTCAGAGCCTTGCTCCCGGCAACCCGAAGGCGCATGGAGGCGACCCTCTCGCTCTCCGGGGAGAACTCCAACACAGCGGCGCTCAGCTGGGGGCTCGTGAGTATCCCCACTCCCGCCCGGCGCCTCTCACCCTGGGCAACTCCGGAAAAGGACAAAGTCCAACCCCTCTCCAGGAGCTTGGTTCCAGAGCCAACGCTGTGTGTGGAGGTGAGTCCAACTATTTCTAGCTGGTATCGCTCCACCTCCTGCACCAGCTCCGGCTCTTTCCCCGCTAGCGAGGTGACGTTCCACGTCCCTAGAGCTAGTCTATGCCGCCGGCGATCGGCATGCCCGGGCCTCCCGCCCGACCCGCCGCCCGGTCTGCATAGCACCCGACCCCGATGCTTGTCAACTATTTTCAACTAATAATAGGTATTTAATACTGCAGGTTAAGATTTATGAATAAATAGTTAAGATTTACATTATACTATTCTTCTTCTTCTTTAATACCGAGTTTCCTGATAAGTTTAAAGCAACTGATTATACGCCCCAATAACGTGGAGGGCAGTTATAGGAGAAACATCCCTCCTCATAGACGTATACTGCATCAAAATCTTGACAACGAACACATCCCTTCATCTCGTCCATGGCATTGATCAGCAGTGCATGAAATTGGAATGATCTCAACTCCATACTACCACGAGGCTGGAGTGCAGCTCTCCTACCCACAGATCACTTCAGGGTTTTGTCGCCCAGGCTGTTGTCATGAGACCAACCACTGGGAGCTGCTCAAGATCCACTGATCATCCAGCGCCTCACAGCCTCCACATCCTTTTTTTTTTTAATGCTTTAATGTGTCACTTATCTACTACTGCTTACACACTTGCAGAAAAAAAACCCCCCATCAATTTAAAAGACTCATTTCTGTGAACCTGCTGTCTTTCGACGTTGCAGCACACCAAACCTTTGCCCCTCTAATGAGCTGAGGATCGGAGAAACAGTTAACCATCTGAGCTCATGAAGGAGATGACTGACATATTGGTTACTAATAGACTGATGTGTTCACCCAGTACACCACAATAGTCAGCAAAGGAGTAGCTCACTTAATATTAGAATCATGCTCTTGCTGATTTAATGCTCTGCAGGATGTGCCTTGAACAGGACATTATTTGTCCTGGATGTGTGGTGTGTGTCAGATTGGAACAAAGAAAAATACTCTCTTTAGATTATGTGTTTTCTTTTTTCGCCACACAGATTGCAGACCTGCCATATCAGCCGGGTACTGTTGCTGTCCCCCATTGAAGCCATCTGTTTGGTGCATAAAACCCACATTATCACGCATAATACATGCATTAGAGCATTGTTATCCCTTCACTGTGCTCATGAATAGCTTCCCGCTGGCAGGCTCAATATAAAAATAGCCCGGTTAGTACTTTGTCCGGATGAAATCTATGAAAAGCTAGAATCACTGTTCATCAATCAGACACCCTTAGCCCAGTATAGTTAAACGTCCCACTGAAACACAGTCAAAGCGTGATCATTTGATTTAACCTTTGAAGTGAGGTTCAGTTACTGTAGCTTAAGTCTTTTCTATGGACTATATTGTTTGTCACTTGTATCACATGCTGAGCCAAAAGGGGGAAAAGTCACTTTGACATGAGTCATCAGCTGCTGCTTCCACTTAAGTCATCACAACAAATCCAAAGCAAATCATGAGAGATCAAAACATAATTTGCATCCCATTCTAGATACTCTTTGTGGTTGTGGGTTCAAACAGAACTTGATTAAAAGCCTGTTTCAGAGGCTGCCCCTCCTTTTAATGGACAGTGACCCTTACTTGATACAAACCAGAAGTTGTGCCACATCAAAGCAATGCAACGATGTACTGCACAGTAGATCTTCCTAGAGCATAATGTAACTGTGAAAGGATTTTCTTATTCTCTTCATTGTATTTTGTAGCAGCATTATAGCTTCATTGCAACATCTTTTTTTTTTATTTCCAGCTCCACATACATTTAGTAATGACATTTTATTGATTCGGAGACGGTTTCGTCTGCATGTTGCTCGGAGATGTGAAAACTCTCACATCCTGCGAAAAACGAGCTCAAGGCAAATTGATCACATCAGACAAAGATGAAAGTACACCATCCTTTTTTGTAGGCTTGCTATATCAACTGTAGCAGCTGTTTGCCTTGCAGTTTATATTGTTTCCATTTGCGAAAACATGTCGTTCAGAAGCGTGGTGTTAGAGGAGGTTAATGGTGCTTAAAACACTGTAGGGCAACAGAATAAAGATAGTTTTCTGTTGAGGAGTAAGAAAAAGCAGAGATGGAATCTATTTCACTGTGGCTCCACACTTGATTTTGCTCTTGATTTTGCCCCTTCCTGCATTTTTGTTTGTTTTACATTTTATTTATTTATTTCAGAAGATAATAGGCACTTTCATTTTAGAATCACCCGACGTTTTCCTGTGAGCAGGTCCAGGCATTCAAGATGGAGTTTTTTTTACATTTAGGCACTTCCTGGGGGGGGGGGGGGATTTTGAGTTAGTGTACACACCAGATGATGTCAGAGCTGAAATATTTCATAGGTGCGAGACGGACCCTCAGGTGAAATCTCCTTTACTGTCCTGTCATAGATTTCTATTTTCATGGCACTGTGTGACAAGTGGGCCTCAGTGTGGAACATGGAGGGGATGTTTTGCTAAAGGAAGAGTGTTTTAGTGTTACCTTCAAGGCAGCAGTGCAGTGTTTCCTTGATGAACAAAAAGGGTGCAGCATGTCGCCAGTGCTTTTGTGAGTCACATATAAGCTGCTTTGCAGAGGGAGTAATAGTCATGGTGCAAAAGTCGGGGATGTACAGTACCTGTCTAGGGAGCGAATGTGATATAATCGCTGCTTTCCTGCGTAGTGTCCTTGAGCGCTTCATTAGAAAGAGCTCTACGGTCTTAATTAGTACCTATGTGAAACTCAGAGAAAACAATGGGTAATAGCTGCCAGTTTACCACCATCTCACTAAAGACTTGAAATGATGAGCTTGAAATGAGTCTGAGTGGACCTGAAAAACATGTCCATTTATGTTGTGATTAAATGAAAAGGCCCATGTTAGTGATATACCACGGAAATTGTTGTTGAAGTAAATTGAAAGTACTTAACCGAAGTGAATTTTTGCTTTGAACTAAACTGTTCTCTCCTGCCTGTGTTAGGACAAGCACGCGTTGGCGGTGATAGCCATCGACAAGATGCTGGTGAGGCTGAAAACATCCAATGAGCTCCTGGAGATGATCCTCAAAGGTCTCAATAACTACCTGGAGAAGAAGCGTCTCTATTTTCCGCGGTTCTTCTTCCTGTCTAATGAGGAGCTGCTGGAAATCCTCTCTGAGACCAAAGACCCGACAAGGTAAGCAGCTCAAACATGTAGGCATCACTGTGCACCCAGTCATAGTGATATTTATCATCATATTAAGACTACCCCTCCAGTAGTGCTCACGATGAGCAGCGCCCTGGCTGGCCCCTAGTAAAATACGTGATTGTCCATCAGTAGCCTACCTAGTCAAAACTAGTGGGCAGACAATGATAAATAAACTTAAGCCAAACCAGTTTCTGTGCCACAATAAATGTAGCTGAAAACAGACCGTTTTTCATAAAAAAAGACTGAGATTCAGCATTTGAAAGAAGCAAATCTGGAAAAAGGAAATAGAAAACACTGTGAAATTGTTGTTGCTTTTGAGATACAAAATATTCCGCTAACCACCATGCTTACTCAGCCCCCACAGTCCGTACTGATAACCTACCCGTGTCTCATTTCACCCAGGGCGTTTGGTTAATAATGAATGTGATTCCAGACAGAATAGATTCTCCTTTCTTTTTCACTCCACCATCCCTTTATTCTCTGTTTAGCTTCTGGGAATTGTCATCGCATCAGTAGAGATGCGCACAGTCACGACCTCTTATGTAAAGAAGGGAAGAGAGGGCAGTGTAACGGCGGGAAAGCGCTCGATAGATTCGCCCAGAATTTCAGTCATCGGTCCCCGAACGCAGTGCTGGACTGACAAAAGGGCTCGCTTTGATTTCGGGGATGTAGAGAAAGCGAGGTACCCAAATGCCAAAGTTTTAATGCTTCGGCATTGTAACACTTCTATTTGCCCTGAATGGTTTTGTGCAAAGCGAGAACAAGCAACAGAAACATGGAGATACACAGCAGTATAGAAAAGGGGAAATTCTTTGTTTACTGTGTGACATTCAAGAAAAGTTAGTAATAATAAGTAGGACTTCAGCAAACATTGCACTTAAGTTGCACTGACAAAAGGCAAAAAAACGTTTTTGCAACAGCAAAAGTCACAGAACACGGTGTGAACGTGAATGGAGATATTGGTGAATGAGGTTTTTTAGGGGTGCTGCTGGATTAGATCACAATTCCTCAGTTAAACACTGACACATATTCTAGTAATTTAAGTACTTAAATGTTATATAAAAGTCATATTCATAATATACAAAAACTGTCAGTTAGCAACCCTAAGTGGTTCTTTGACCTTTCAAAGAGTAACACTAAAATAACTGTTAAACTTAATTTGTGACATTGGAAATAGTAGTTTGACTTAAAGGTACACTTAGTAGCTTTTTTTTTTTGTGCATGCTTTGGGTTTTAACTACAGCATTGTGCTCTGCCGCAATCAGGATCTGAGCACAAATAAGCCAGTGCTGCAGTTATCACACTAAACCAGGCTAAGTTTGACCTTTAGTGGGCGAAAGCCAGCAGCTGGTGTTCAGGTGGAGATGCAGCCATGCTCAAGGACAATAGTCCGATAACATGGAAACAGATTTGGAAATAGTAAAACAGTAAAAATTTGTAGTAGCTTTAAGACACTCTTCTCATGCTTCATGTCTGCAATCTTTCAATTCTTTTTTTTTAGTTTGTCACTGGAGGGGGACATGCGTTTAAATTGGGTGCATCATTACTCTTTTATGTAATAAATGTTAACATCTTTATCTGCTGGAATAAAGCAGCATGCACACTCTGTATTAATGTGGTGTGCTAAACCACCCTCACTCTCAGGGTTACCTATAACAATTAAAAGTGATTCACTATTCTTGCCTTACTCTCCTCCAGAGTGCAGCCCCATCTGAAGAAGTGCTTTGAAGGCATCGCTAATGTGGTGTTCACTGACGCGCTGGACATCACCCACATGAAAAGCAGTGAGGGTGAAGTGGTGCAGCTGCTGGACATGATTTCCACGTCCAAAGCCAGGGGCCAGGTGGAGATGTGGCTCCTGCAACTCGAGAATGGCATGGTTGCCTCCCTGCACAAGGTGTTGTGTGGACTGTTATTGCGCTACTGTTTGAGCTTCACTTGTATACACAAAGAAACGATTTGTTTCTTGTGATGTTCATACGAGATTTCAACACACCAGACTAGATGTTTGACTCCAAAATTGAGTCTGGACTTCCAAAGCTTCTCCCCTATATGATTTCTAATGTCTTCCATGACACAGGTGCCAGGTAGTTAAAACCTTTGTCCCCCATGCGGTTCTATTGTAGGTAATTGGGGAGGCAATCAAGGCGTACCCCAGTCAGTTAAGGATCAATTGGGTGCGTGCTTGGCCAGGCCAGACCGTGCTCTGCATCTCACAGGTCTACTGGACGAAGGACATTCATCAAGCCATTATTTCAGGACAAAAGGTAATCAACAGTTCATTGTGTTTTTTTTGTTACATGCTTACTTATTCTGAATTACAGCTTACATATGTAGTGTCGGGGACCTTTCATACAGATGCTCACTTCCAGTTAGACCCAGTTTGTGCCTCTCATGTACTGAACATTGATCTTTCTAAAAGATACATCTCTTTGAAATCTCTTTGAGAAGACGTGCTGCTGTCTGGAAGGTATTTCAAGAATCCTCAAAGAGGCTTGTATCCATCTGGATAGAAAATAGCTCGTTCATGGCACGCATTTATTTCATCATTTATTTTAAATATTTTGGTTCAAGTCATCCAATTCATGATTCATCTTAGTATTCATTTATTTTTATTTTTTTTACAGATATACTTAACCCACATTCAAAATTCTGTTAAAAAGCAAGTCAACCAGCATGTTTTCCTGGAACACATTATCCACAATATTCTCTGAAGTCCCATGTCAAAGCTGTAACCTTCGTAACACACACTGTGTAGTAGGTCATGTCAGACAGTGCGTGAGAAACAGCCTAATAAAAAGATGTCTGAAGTTCTCAAGATGAGGTCAACTATAGTGATTTGTCTTGGATAAATTGTGTTTCAAACTGATTACCTTTCAATGAAGGTGTCACTTACAGTAATGGCTAACCTGGTGGCTCCAAGCTGCCATCTAATTCAAAACGGTTCAGTGGTTAAACAGAGGCTGAAGTGTATTAAATCTGTCACATCAAATGAAGAGCACCTATAGCTGATAAGCTGCCACATTTTATTTCGTACATGTAGCCAGCAGAGGTCTGCGGTTTAGTGCTGTTTTGTGAGGACCTTTCGGGTCATAGATGGGGTCTTGATAACGTCCTCTCCAGCGTGCTCCGACTTCTATCTAATCATGCCTCTCTCCCCTCAGGCATTAGATGTCTACCTGGAGCAGAACAACAGACAGATTGACGACATTGTGGCACTTGTACGCGGCAAGCTGTCCAAACAGACCCGGGTGACCCTTGGGGCCCTCGTTGTGCTGGACGTCCACGCCAGGGATGTGCTCGCTACGCTGGTGCAGAAGGGAATAAGGGATGAGAATGACTTTGAGTGGCTTAGCCAACTGCGCTACTACTGGGAAGTATGTAAAAGGGGCAAATTGGGGATTAATTTCAACCCATGATACGTACTTGGTGACTGACCTCTGAACTCCCACCCTGTGCAGGAGAACCACCTCCAGACCAAGATGATCAATGCCGGTTTGCCGTACGGTTATGAATACCTGGGCAACACTCCACGTCTGGTCATTACCCCACTCACTGACCGCTGCTACCGGTAAAGCTACTACACAAGCGTTCACTGTCTGCCTCTTTTCTAAAGCTTATGTGTTTGAGATGCTTGCAGCTAAAAAGTCTTATCTATCGAATTACTTTACAAACCTTAAGTTGTAGGTAGCTACTTTTACCGCTACACTATTATAACCAATCACCTACCTTGTTAGTCTGTATACAATACTGCTTGTCCCGTTTTGGATGCTAAATTCCTTTTCTTGTCCATCCTCATATTAGTCTCATCTTAAAGAGACAGTATACTGTTGCTGAGCTGCTGGGAGTTATTCCTTACTGTATTTCTGGAAATAATTGATGTTCATCAAAACCTCTCTGTTTGTGCAGGAAGCAATTACTGCAATAGCTTGGCCTACTACTGTCTCTATGAGGCGGGGGTAACTTTATCTGCTTTGGCTGTGAGTGGCAGTTTGCTCATCATTGCGTAGGGTTACAATAACATTAATGACGTTGTAATACTTTGGATTAATATTATATTAATTTGGATTGTAGAATTTGGATACAAAATTTTAAAGAGCAATAATACAGTGTGTGCTTGAGAGAACATGTATAAAGAGGGGTTATGGGAACTATAACAAACACTACAGTATATAGAAAAATGTGTTTTTAGTGTGTCTTAAAGCCCAGCACTCAAAAGCTGCCACCTTCCACTATACAGCTTACCTGCTGAGAGGCTTTCAAGCACTTCAATATTTTATTAAATGTTTTGTCAGCGGGCTGGAGTGGACCTATTTTGACGTGTGTCTGTTGATGAAAAAAAAAAATATATATACAGTATATATATAGAGTGCTGTGAGGAATCACTTGATTGCATGACTCACTGACAGGCCATAAGGCATTACACGAGCTCGCTTTCTCCTGTCTGTTCCTCTAACTTCAGCACTTTGTTTGGCGCCCTCCACCTCCATCTGGGTGGGGCCCCTGAGGGCCCGGCTGGCACAGGAAAAACAGAGACAACCAAAGACTTGGCCAAAGCTGTGGCCAAGCAGTGTGTGGTCTTCAACTGCTCTGACGGACTGGACTACATTGCTTTGGGCAAGTTCTTCAAAGTGAGTGCAACTCTCTCTCACCATGAATTGAACGCACTACACCAGTGAAACAAGTTGTAATAGTTAATCTGAAGATATTCCTAGCTTGTGTACCCCCCCACCCCCTTCCCGATACTGGGAAACCACAAGAGATAAATTAATGATTGCAAATATCTTATTTTTGTTTACACTGAAACTGCTTACACCCTGCTGAAATTTCCTCCCACTTGCCATACTGAAATAGCTCTCACATACCCAGGCAAAATGTGCTCATACATACTATTTAAATATGTATTAATGAATGTGTGTGTGTGTGTGTGTGTGTGTGTGTGTGTGTGTGTGTGTGTGAGACCAGGGCCTTTTGTCCTGTGGAGCTTGGGCCTGCTTTGATGAGTTTAACCGCATTGACTTGGAGGTGCTGTCCGTGGTGGCTCAACAGATTCTCACCATACAGAGAGGTTTGTGCTGTTTTTTTTAGTTAATTTTTACATTCTGACTTTCTATCTCTAAGCTGGCAGTATACCAGAAATACATTTTGTATGGTGTATTCTCACCAGTGAAAAAAACAAACATAATTTGGACTACAAAGAGAATCAACAGGGAGCTAAGGCAATTTGTGTGAGCTGGCCAGCAGAACTTCACAGCAGTGTGTCCTATGTGTCCTACGGGCTTTGAATGTCTCGTGTCATAAGATTCAAGAGCCACTGGGGTATAAAGATTTTTCTTTGCTCAAAAGGAAAGTTTGAAAATGCAAATAGGTGTCTGTTGCTTAACTGCTGCTGAAACAATTTTTCACAGTAGGTTTTGTGCACCGGAGCACACTGATCTATTTGCGGCCTTTAATTGTGCAAATGTTTTGACACAGCACGCTTCCCTTCAACTGTCCTATCAGAGTCAAAAGACACAAAGGACACGTAAATACAAACTGTATCTCACCGCATCCGTGTGTCCAGGAATCGCTGCCCATGCTGAGATGCTGATGTTTGAAGGGACGGAGCTAAAACTGGACCCCTCCTGCGCTGTCTTCATTACTATGAACCCTGGCTACGCTGGACGCTCTGAGCTACCAGACAATCTCAAGGTACAGTGTCAGGTTCATCAGTTGCACAGACTTTCATTCTATTTCGAATTACCGAACTGGGAGTCCTGGAACGTAAAGTTTGAGGCATATTCCTATTCACATAAGTGAGAAGTTTGAATAACAGTTGGAAAAATCAGCATTCTGTTTTTCTTGACTAAAAGTAGTTTCAAATAAAGGCCTGTGTCCTGTCCCTGTAGGCTATGTTGCTTTTTAAATAATGTATTGTAGGCAATTGATGTAGGCCTAGTGTTTTCTTGAATGATTAGTGAGGCTGCTTTCAGTAATTGTAATGTTTCCTTGTGCGCAGAAATGTCACTGCAGTAGATATCATTAGACATCTAGTCAGCAAAACTGTAGACTGTTTATAAACTCGACAAAGGAAACAGAATTTATCTTTTGGCCTAAATAATTATTGAAGTTATGTTACTGTTTTGTTGTGCATAAATGCACGCTCAAATTAAATTCCATTGAGCAGAAGTGTCTCTTTTCACCAGGCTCTGTTCAGGAGTGTGGCCATGATGGTGCCGGACTATGCCATGATTGCAGAGATCGTGCTCTACTCGTGCGGCTTTGTGACTGCACGGCCCCTATCGGTGAAAATCGTGGCCACTTACCGACTTTGTTCGGAGCAGCTGTCCTCACAGCATCACTACGACTATGGGATGAGGGCCGTCAAGTCTGTGCTCACTGCAGCTGGAAACCTCAAGGTATCTTAACACAGTTTCATTTTGATATGATGGAGTTTCTTGTTCATTTACCTGAATATTTTTTATGATTTAAATGATTATTTATTTTCAGGAATCACATTTCAATCAACAACAACAATCTTTGATCGTTTAACTAAAAGACAAATGTGAAAAAAACAAACGAGTGCCCTAATTGGGGTGCAACGATTTCTCAACTCTTGCTCAGTCTGTGTTGATGGAAAGTAGTGCCGAGCAAGTTAAAAGGCAAGCATGCACATCGCCCTGTGTAATGTCTTGCCTCATCTTAAAAACAGATTTAGTTACAGTTTTTATGCAGAAGAGGCAAGTTTCTTTTAAGTAGGGCTGGATTACACATTGGTAGTTCTGCGATACTGTTTGCATTGCGTGCACTAGTGAAAGTTAGTTTATGCCCCTTGACGTGAGAGAGGAAGAAATGAGCTGTCAGTTTGGCTTTCAAAGAGACAGTTATCAACAGGCACCTGCATTTTTTATTCACACGTGGGTGACCTGATGCTGCAAACATAGGGTTTCTTTCATTGGTTTCTATATAGACTTAGTAGGGACACTTAACGTGCTGCCTTTTTAAATTTTGAGGTGTCATGTAGACGCGTACAACTGCTAACTGAGGAAGCTTCCTGACTTGGTTGTGATTCTCATGTTGCTCAGACAGACTTTACAGTGACGAACAACTGCTTCTCATTACATGTCATTCTTCTCCTTTTCTCCCCTTCTTCCGGGTTTGCTTCACTGTATGTAGCTCACTTTTCCAGAAGAGAATGAAGACACCCTGCTGCTGAGATCCATTATTGACGTCAATCTGCCCAAGTTTCTGGACCATGATCTGAAGCTATTTGAGGTGCAATAGAATGGGGCTCCTCCTGTCCTGATTAATGGAGCGATACACATCAAGTGATGTCAGCCCATGTTAATTCCAGGCAGTTCATTTGGAGCAGTGATGCACAAGGACAATTTAAGTCTGTTTGAGTCAGAACAGTTCACCGGAGTATGTGTGTGTGTGTGTGTGTGTGTGTGTGTGTGTGTGTGTGTGTGTGTGTGTGTGTGAGAGAGAGAGTGTGTAGGCTTGTGTTTTTCCATTGTATGTTGTTTGAAACTGTGTTTAAAGTTACTACATGGAACTGGGCCCGCTAGAGAGAAAGGAGGCACAGGGAGAAATATAACTGCGGGGCATATTGTCAGACCTTGCTTCATTAACATGACAGGTTTTCTAAAGGGACTCTGGTGCTCGGAAACACGGGGACCAACAAATTTAACCCCAAATTAAAGTTCCTCGTAGTAGCTTTAAGTATGTGTGTTCCCTCATTCAACCGCCCTCACTGTTCCCCAACTACTTTGCCTTTCCGTCCCAGGGTATCACCTCTGACCTCTTCCCGGGGATCAAGCTTCCACAGCGAGACTACCGCATCCTGCTGGAGGCCATCGAGGAAAACTGCCAGAGGATGAACCTACAAGTCACTGAATTCTTTACCAAGAAAATCCTGCAGATCTTTGAGATGATGATAGTGAGGCATGGTTTCATGCTGGTGGGGGAACCCTTTGGAGGCAAAACCAGCGCCTATCGTGTGCTGGCAGCAGCGCTTCACGACGTCTTTGAAAAGGTATGATGTCCTGTTTTGGATCTCAGGTGCATGCTGTACACTTTATCTGTTCATAAGAAGAGTTAAGAAAGTAAAAGATGGATATACTAACTGTGATGGTTGGAGAAACTGGGAAGGAATTGTGAATTATGATAATGGCGACAGAAGTGGATAAAAGTTGCACGTTAGGCTGCAAGTTGTGTGTCAGCTTACTATATTACATGATTCCTTGCATGGCACTAAGTCTTGATCGATAGCTACTTCAAACCACTTTATTTTCCTGGTTGCATTTCGCGTGAATGTCCTTGAGGTCCAACTTATTCATTATGTTCCTGTCAGGTATTAACCTGGTCAATTTGTCAGACATTTTTGGAAAAAAAAAGCCTTGTTTTCAGATGGTTAACCATGCATTCTTTAATTGTACTGTGTCACAGATTTTAAAGGGGTTTCCGGAGTCCTTGAGACATTAACTTGCTCAATCAGTAAAAAAAAAACAAAAAAAAAAAATCACAAAAACTTTCATGTCAAGTAAAAATATGTGTTACACCCAATATCCAAGGCCTATCTGAGCTACATGTTTTTCCCAAGTAAACACATCCATCCAATTTGTCTGAGCTGTAGTCTTTGTTGAGCAGTTATCGATCTCCCAGAGAAGAGCAGAACTGGCTTGTTGTATTTAAATGGCTGAGAGGGCTGAAAGGCATCCCACCAAGGAGACAGATGAAGGCCTGCTGATGGAACGCCTGGCGATGCAACATTTATCATCGTCATCCTTGTTGCTGCACGTCCACTGATCATGTCCAACCCCCCCCCGCCACCTCCCCTTTCTCTCCTTTTTTGTTGGTCTTTTTCTTTTCCCCAGCAGCTTGCTTTCCTCATTGTTTTTAACTCAAAGTGACACATTGTCTGAAAAGCTGTTTGTTGCATTTTTTGCTTCTCTTCCTCGGTTAGCAGAAGTCCTGTCATGTAGACAGTAATCTTCCAAGCAATATATGAGTCTTGGCGGAGATAAATCGGTGAAATCGTGCTTCGTTTTGCTACTTCTTTACCTGTGAAGTAAAGAATTGTTATGTGTATTTGTGTATCTAATTTGTATTTGTCCGTGCATCCGTTTTTTCTTGAGTTCCCTTGAGACATCCCTATATATCTCCTGTGCGTTCGTATGCGTGTGGTTGTTACACCAGGGTCTGATGGATGAGAACGACGTGCAGATCACAGTTATCAATCCCAAATCCATCACCATGGGACAGCTGTATGGCCAGTTTGACCCCGTCTCTCACGAGTGGTCCGATGGCATCCTCGCCGTCAGCTACAGAACCTTCGCTTCCTCCCAGGTAAGGTGGCTGCCCAGAGTATGTCGTTCTAAACAGATTTAGGTTCAGACACAATCAAACAAGCAAACAAACACACAGTATTGTCAAACTTGTGAAGCAGCATGCTGATCTGGCGACAAGCCCCTTTATACCCTCGTACAGATGAACATGTTCACACTTGGGGGTTGTGCAGGGTTAGCCGCGCACCACCTGTTCCTCATTTGGATACAGAGCACTTGAAATGCAGTGTAATCGCATGATGTGGTAGAATTTACATATTCATATAGTATTTCAAGCTGCACAAACCCTGATGTAGAGACTATTTAGCAGAGGATGTAACACCTCCCTGTTGCTCCCACGGCTTTCCATTTGCTTAATACTATTTGCAGTCACAAATAATAGCTGAGAGTGTTGACCTCGACCGAAACCATCTCTTTATACCGTATCCTGTTGGGAGGACTGTGGTAAAGTTGTTTAATCCGCTCCAAAGGAAGGAAAATCATTTCTTCGAAGTCTTCAAAACTGTTGACACCATTCCATGTCATGTGCCCATTGTTTCATGTATCAAAACAAGCAATATCCTTAAAGGTGTGTTCAGCCAATTCTTCTACAACTTCTTCTATACTGAAGTAGATGGATTTGGCCCTTTATTTAACTATTCCACTGGAATTTGGGGGTTATGAAAAGGGGTTGGAGGATTGTATTCTTTTTGTTGTCATTATTTCTCTATGTGAGCTTAGCTCTGAATGCTCAGTCTACTTGTTACTATGTGACTGGATTGCTTGCACAGAGGTAGTAGTTGTTCATCACCACCTTATCAATGCTCAAGTCCTACGTCCTGTTCAAATCTTGACAACTTGCACTGAAACAACCGCGATTAGCCAAAGAATGTCAAAGTAATGGTGTCTTAACTGACACATATCAGCATAGATGACAGACTTTCAAACTAATGTTGTCTCTATGGAAACAGGCATTTAAAGCAACTTTGTGTCACCAGTCAAAGCAAAAAGTAATTGAGTTATTCTCTGTCTCACTTATGCTGTGCAGCTACCTAGTTGCTATGACTTTACCTGGGAAAGGACTGCTCAAAATAGACATTCATGCTCCCGACCCTTAAAGCAGAGCTGAGATGACAACAGTAGAGATGTAGAATGATGCTATTGCTCCGTAACGTCATCCTATCAGTTGAAACCTTAAAGCATGTTGCACTTGTGGCACATTCAGATGTGGCCAGAGTTTCAGCATACTCAAATGTTTCATGGTTTATGGAGCTGTGCAGCGAGGAGGAGTTGAAGTATAGGATCATTGTACAATAAGCACGGCGTTCCAATTCATTTCAAACTTGTAGAAAGAGAGGCTGCGGTGACAGGGTAAACAACAGAAACACACTGCTGTCTTGTTAAATTTAGATCTTTAATAACGCTTTTCCATTCATGTACACACACTAGACACACATGGGCAGACGGTTTACAGATGGCAGTGGAGGCATGTCATAATGGAAAATCATTTGTTCGCCCTGTTCTCAAATTGTTTCCAAATGAACTTGTCATTCTAAAAATTGGCTCGGTATATTAAGTCGTCATTTTTTTTTTTGTCAATGAATAAGGAGTGTGAGGAGTGGATATGACAGCCAAGGCAGTACATACTGATGCAATGAAAATAGAAAATGAGAACAAGGCTCATTGTAATTCAGTTTCAAAAAAGTCATTTTTCTCTCCGGGCAACAGTCTGTCTCTGTTTTGCTGTTTTTTTCTGCATCGCATTTCACTAAACACATTTTTTTTTTTGGTCCGCTAATCTGGAGTCAGCAGCAGTGTGGTGCATTAAACTCTCTTCATACAATTTTTTACTTTTTTTTTTTTTTCCAGTGCCAACGCTCTCTGTCAGATCATTACATTACAGTACACTCACTTCCCTCACGAGCACCAGATGGCCCCAGCCCAGGCATCCTCCATTTGTTTATATTACAACAAATCAATTTAAAGCACAGCTCTTGCCAGCCCATTTAACTGGAGAATTGACGCTTGTTGTCAACCTCCATTATGACAGCGTGTAGGTGTTAATTTCATTCATTTAGCAAACATTCGTCGCTTAGGTTATAATGCACAGGGGTTTGTCTGTGACCTTGAAAGCTTGCAAAGGGATTTCTGTTAATGTGTGCATATGAAGGCACTGTGTTTATAAACCAGGTGGTAGAACACAAGTTTTTTTTTTTGTGCACTTTTAAACTCTTCTTCTAAACTTTACAGCTCCATGAATACTTAAGAAATTCTATATACATTAGCACTGCAGGTTCCAACCTTCTGGTACATTTAGTTTGTCTTTTCCTTGAAGTAAAACGCCTCCCAAAGGGTTTAAAGGTGTTTATGTATCTGCCTGACAGTCTGTCTGTTTGTGCCTGCTTACATCCATGCATCCCTTCTTCCATCTGTCAAGCTACCTCAACATCAAGAATTACATAATTTCACTTGGCTTTGCTTTAGTATTATTTATTTGATATGGTTATGTATCTATGTTTCGATAAGTTACAATAAATGATGAAGATAAACCAACAGGTCAACAGTGTGGTCAGTATTACCATGACCTTTCTTTTGATGTATGCACATGTAATTGTGCTATAAATGAAAATGTTCCCTCAAGGTGTAAGAAATCCTATTTCTTCGCTCTCTCAGAGCCCCGACAGAAAATGGCTTATCTTTGACGGCCCAGTGGATGCCGTGTGGATCGAGAACATGAACACAGTACTCGACGACAACAAGAAGCTGTGTCTGATGAGCGGTGAGATCATTCAGATGTCACCGCAAATGAGCCTCATCTTTGAGCCCATGGACCTGGAGGTGGCGTCGCCAGCCACGGTGAGAAGCACTTTTACTTTGATCAAAAGAGCAGTTTGGGCGCTTATCCACAGCCAGTGTGTCGCAGCAGATGGCGGTGGCATGGCCCCAGTTTGGAGAAGCAGCAGCTAAATGTATTTTAGCCAACTTAAAAAAACGAGTTTACCACTTTACCTTGCCGTCAGACAGCCCTGTCTTACGGGGTACTGAAGCCATTTGACTCCGATCCGTAAGTTGTTTTGTGTGATTTTTTTTTTTTTTGTGTTTTAAAGGGTTAGTTTGGATTCACCAAAGTCACACAATAACACAAACTAAACTAACCGATCGAGGAGCAACTCCCGTGTTCTGCGAGGTATAATTCCTGTTTTTTGTCAAAGGTGTCTTGTGGCTTTTGAGGAAAATATAGATAATGGCTTCAGTTCCCCATCAGAAAGGACTGTCTGACGGCAAGGTTAGGCGGAGAGAATATTCTAAATATAGCATACTCTTAAACTGATGATTGTTTTAGGTGGGCCTTTTCTTTTAGCTGTCTAAACTATCTTTACTGCTGCCCGTATTCCTGCCTGTTTCTCCAAACTGAGGGCTTGCCGACTGTGACGGGTATCTCATACAACCCCACTTTAAAAAATTCGAACTATCCCTTTAAGGGTGCAAAGTGCGAAACATGTATGTGTTAGCAGCTACTTCATTTTACTAACCAATGATTCATTCACCAGGAAGAAATAACACATACACATAGCACTCCAGTTGTGCAGACATTTTTGCAGCTGTTTCAAAGGAGATATCCAACATAGACTCTTTAACAAATGCAGTCAATTGTCAAACTAAAGACCTCTGGCACTACATAGAAACACTTTTTTTTGTAATTGAGCCTGTCGTTATGGTTCTTTTGTTGTGAGGCAGTAACAAAGGCTCTTGATTGCAATACATAGATGCCTTGAGAGAATACCTTTGCATCTCCCTGGCTCTACTTTCTTTTATCAAACAGACATCTATTTTGGATTCTCTATAGCCTGGCATCTGTTTCTTTCATCATGCTTGATGTAGAGGCATCACCCCCCCCCCCCCCAATCCTCACACACACGTGCAGTATCTCTTCTGTGCACCATTGATCTCTTTTCCCCTTTTTTTCCCCTTCATTTTTCATCTCCTCCTCTCTTTGTCTAAGGAAGTTATTTTCCCTGTGTACTATCTTACAGTCCTCACTCTTCTTCTTTCTTTCCCCTCTCCTATCATATCTGCTCTCTTAGCTACAGCTCATACATTATGTCTTCACCCATCTCTGCTCATCTTTCTTCTCTGTTCTAACTTTACCTGCACCCCTTCCTGAAGCTATGCCTTGAGTTGAGCAAGGGGATCTCATTAAAAGGCTCCTCTGGAGGAAAAGGTTGTAATATGGGCATCATCCGGTGTGAATTACACATGGTACCCCATATGCAGCACACACTAATTTTCAGTATTGACCAGTATAAAGGATATAATGTAACTGTTTGGATGAACTTTATAAATTCACTGATGTTTGGTCAAATTAGGAACACAACACCTCTACAATGGTCACCTAGTTTACAGTATTGCATCCAATGATTTGCTGATATTGATCCTGTTATAATTCTGGCCACTGTTGCTCATTGATATTGCTCATCAAGATATGCTCCGCATTAAGAGTAACATTCTTCTAACTTGATTGTCCTTTACCACTGGCGGAGATGTGTGTTTTTGAGATGTGATACTTGTTTGTGGCAGGTGTCTCGCTGTGGTATGATCTACATGGAGCCTCATATGCTTGGCTGGCGACCCCTTATGCTGTCCTGGCTCAATACCATGCCCGCCACAGTCAATGCTGCGCACAAAGACCTCATCGCTGGCCTTTTTGACCGCATGATGCCGGCCTGCCTACAACTCATTCGAAAGGCCACCAAGGTGCCGAGCCATCCGCAGGGAATTTAGTATTTTCTAGCGTTTTACTCAAAGGGGAATTTTCCACTCAACATCTATACAACTACATGTACAAAAAAATGTTTAAATATTACTTTGATTTATGTGTATTTCTTCACGCATGTTTAAGAAGCAAACCTTTGGGGTTTTGAAATACAACAATACAATACAAGTCAACGATACAAACTTTTTATTCTTATCTGAGTCCAGTAGTATATTCAGACACTGTTTCAGTTTTGATGCGTGTTCTTTCTTTTTTGCTTTCAGGAGCTGTCACCGACCTCTGACACCAATCTAGTCAAGTCCCTGATGAATCTGATGGACTGTATGATGGATGAGTTTCACGATGAGGCAAAGATGAAGAGCATGGATGAAAAAGATATTTGCTCCTGGTTGGAGGTTTGTGTACACACCCGCTATGCTATCAATTAATATAAAGAATACAATTAATGATGATAAGATATCAATTTAAAATAGAAACCCACAAGTGGCTACAGCATCATAAAACAACAATGATGGGTTATTAGACAGCATTATTGAGTTACTGTGGGCCCACATCCCTACAAGGTTTAACGGTGCAGCCCAGTGTCCTGGAAGCTGTCCACCACATACATGTTAAATGTCTACAGGCATGATGCAACTTTCTGCCCTTTTGTAAAAATTGTCGATTTGATACAGTACCAAAAAAAAAAAAGACAGTGAAACCACAAGAGCTTAGAAACGGCAAGTCGACATCCAAGACCTCCAAGATTAACTGATGTGCCGCTTCACATTTCTGCACAAACAGCACTTGAGTAAAGAGAAAACCAGCAGCCAGTGAAAGAAGACAGCTCTATCATGATAGGGACTGACAAATGCCAATGGTTCCAGATACCAAAACTACACTGCATACACCATATATCACTAATACAGATGTTAGGAAGGGTACTAACTTCTGTTTTTTCTGATTCACCAGTTCCCAAATTGTGCAAATAGCAAAAGGAATGATACCCTGTCTAGATGCTGTTTCAAATTTTGATAATATTTTGAACAATGGTCTGAAATACTAATATCTGAAAGGGCAAGTTGAACACACCCCTATTATGCGTAGCTGGTGTGTGTTAGTTTCAGCTTAATTCAACCTTCTGTTAGTTACCACTGAATTCTTAACAATAGGTCAATGAACTTTTGCATTGCTCCTTAAAAGACACATCCAAAATAAAAGATTTTATTTTAGCAAACACAGATACAGTAAACACCAAAGAGCCTGCCTTTTTTCCTTTTACACGTACTGCTTCCACACAAGCCCACAAAGAGTGGAAAAGTTTTAGCAGATGAGCACTTTCCTCTGCACCCTGCCCGAGTGCCAATTGATTTTTTTACCTCTGCATGCCCTCTTTTGACAGCACTGCTATTATCCCCCTGTGGCACGCTGCTCTGATGAATGCCTTTCAAGCCTCTCTCCCATGTTTCTCAGCCAGTCATTATCAAAGTGTTGAATTAATCAGCAGGATTAACAGCAGGAGCTATCATGAGGCTGCTAAGCTATTTCTAATTCCGACAGTATTCCTGCTGATTTCCCAACAAAGACATCTCTCCTCTGTGGATTCTGGTGTTTGTCTCTTAAAGAAATCTGTACATTGGTTGAGGCATTAACATGTTCACTGTGCATTTTGATCAGTACAATAATTACAAACATGTACGCGCAATGACATTTTTGACTTTCAACCCCAAACTTGCACAGGGATTTTTGGGCTTTTGTTCCAGTATGGTGGTATCTGTCTGATGAAGATATTTTTTTCACCCTGCAAACTCCATGTTGAACATGATTTTGTTTATTTTGTGGGTTATGGTCCACAGGTTAACGCCATAGAAAATTATGAAACATAAGAAAATACAAAAAAGGCAGCTGGAAAGGAAGTGATATTTTAATATACAATATAATAAATAAAATTCAGTATGATTTATCCTATAACACGTATCTTAAGTATACATTTATTCTATTACATTTAATAGGGAAATGTTTTATATTCCACTGCATTCATCTGACATAGTGGTTAGTAGGTACTTTTTTTTTTCAAGTCTTTGTTAGACTACCTACAATTAGTTACAATATTTACTTAAGTACAATTTTTAAATGCTACATTAACTGTCAAAATTGAGCAACTTTAGGGACCACCATTGCTATTATGGACAAACTGACACACATCATATACAGTACACAAATCAAAACAGTAGTGACGGTTGTCCTTTCCCTTTTATACAGAGCATCTTTGTGTTCTGCCTGGTGTGGTCAGTGGGAGCCAGCTGTGATGATTCGGGCCGGGCCAAATTTGATGCTGTGGTCAGGGAGGTCCTGGTCGGCCCTTTAAGTGAGGAGACCCGCTCCTGCCATGGCATTCTGGCCACTGTTGAAGCTCCACCCAAACAGCTCACAGTGCCTCTGCCCGATGAAGGAACAGTCTACCAGTACCGCTTCATTAAAGAGGTTGGGCTAATATATGTATTTGTTTTGCTTAGAGGGATGTCTTAAAAATACTGTGAAATGTATGACATACTTCTTTATGAGCTGCTTATGGAAATAAACATGCATATTCCGAGTTAAGAATGGCACGAAAACCAAACCTCTCTCCGTCACAATAAAGAATGCAAATGGTTACATTACACAATAGTTTTGTTTACGCCATCATTACTTCAATAGCTGACAACCAACACAGGAGCGAGCCCCTCTACATTCCGTCTACTGGAAGAGTGACATACCCGTATTACATCTCTCTTTTCCTCAGACGAGGTGAAGAGGGATGCTCATTTTTTGTCTTTGTGTGACCTTAATAAAGTGTCACGCTTCAGACTCTTCACATGGCTCCACCTGCCTTGAATTTATTCCCAGTGAATTCTTATTTTATTACTGAGGATGGGGAACAAAGCGCTGTTTTCACAGCAAAGGAAAAACAAACCCATATAGCCCAGTTCTCTCATTTGAGATATTCTTCTTTTGAAAAAGGTGTCGATAGAAAACTATTTATTCCTGCAAAGGTTTGAAGAGAAAAATAATGTATGGTACATCTGAACTGTGTGACATTTTTGTCTTTATTTTTAGAATATATTTTAGTAAATATCATGGTCATATTGCATACAAAATCATTTTGGCAGAGATAGTTGTGAAAGGAAAGCTTCATATTGCCACATAGTTAGGCAATTGTCAATTACATCTTACAACTTGATTAGAGGAAAAGAGCTGGTATGGTTTCACAATAACAAAGAAGTTTGTCAATACAAGGCTGCTATGGATTTGATAATTGATATTTCACTAGGCTATTGATATGAATCATTTCTAAACACAAGGAAAGATTTGCGTATGATTAGAGACCTTGTAAGTACGCACATCTGTATTGTTTACATCGCATAATATACACAAATCAATTTGTGTGCTCCATGTTGTCATATGTTCTAACCTACAGTCAATGACTGTTATTATATATCTGATATATATATCAATTGCAACGATTAACCTTTTTTTTTTTTTTTTTTTTTTTTTTTTTCTTTTTCAAATTCCTCTTCAGGGCCCGGGCAGCTGGGAGCTGTGGACAGATGTGCTGAAGGCCGCTCCCCCCATCTGCAAAGACATGCAGTTCAATGAGATAATTGTGCCCACCGAAAACACGGTACGCTACATGGCACTGATGGAGCTCCTCGTCACCCACCAGAAGCCCACTATCTTCATCGGCCCCACTGGTACTGGCAAGAGTGTCTACATTACAGTGAGTCCTCTGCTATGTCTTACTTTGTTGACGTAACGCTCGGAAAGCTGTAGTGTACTTTACGTTGAGCAGAGAAGGATGTGAGGTAAGAATGAAGCAGATGCAGCTACTTAACATTCATTTTGTGATGTAACCACACATAAAAATAAATCTCTTGGCTGTTGCCTGGTTATATGTGCTGGTAGACTTACCAGTACTTTGACATTATTACCACAAGTGGACAACAATTGCTGTTATCAGCTGTTATCAATACAAATGTCATTACTTTTTATTTCTTAATGCTTGTTTCTTAAGGTGGTGGCAATTCACAATAATTATTGAAAATAGTAATAGAGGTACTCTGTAGAGTTTTCTTGTAAATATATTTATGTTTATTGCAATGTTTCTCATTAAGCCGTCTTTTTAAATATTTTTCGAACCATTATTGTGTACACGTATAATATTTTTGCTAGCGAGCTAGCTGTTATAACCTTTGCTGCCACCAACCGTTGACCGGTAGCAGGAATGTATATGTGCATAAGGCACAAACAAAACTGGGACCTATTCGTCGAGACATACTACATATTGTCAAAAAATCCACAGGATACCTATAACAAGCATGTGCTAAATTGGTTTGTTTGTTTGCTTCGTTAACGGTGGAATACAAGTAGTACACTGGCTTGTTAGTCTAGCTGACTAATTTAAAAATGGCCTTAAAGGTAGGTTGGTATTAAAGAAGTCTTAAAACGTAGTACACAGAATTGTACCTGTAGACTCCCTTATTATGCACGGGAATTCAGCATGATCACACTGTGCAGAGCATTACTATTTTCAGTATTTGGTCTTTTTTTTCTTTTTTCGCTCTGCTTGTTTCTATTTCTGTCTGCTCTCCAAGGGAATTGGGGATTGGACTTTAAGGCATTTTTTTTTTTTATAGCACAAATGATTGTTATCACATGCAGAAAAAAAAAACCTGGCTATGCTACCAATAACAGCATTCCGTAGGATGAGTGAGCATTCATTTCTAAGCAGTGTAGTCACAGCCTTGGGAAACAGGAGTATGTGCTCTGAACATACAACTTATTTGGAGGCAACACAGCTATACGCACACCAGGTGTGAAATGGCCACCTTGGAGAAATACTGAGTATCTCTCAGCAGACCTTCAGCTATTTATATCAAGGGCTAATCCCCCCTTCCCTTTGCGTCATTAGTTCACCATTAGTGTGCTCAAATATGAGACTCTGGGGTGAATAGAGATCATCCCACTTCCTGCCTGCCCGCATGGTGGAGCAGCTCTGTCCCATGCCGCTACCAGCAGACCGTGGCTGAATCCCAAATCGGGCTGGAGTGATAATCAAGCAGCAGCACTCAGACCGCAAGACTATGCCTGGCACGGTGCTGGCACCGGCACAGTCGGGCAGCTGTGCACAAGCCTCCTTCAACCGGCCCTTTCTACTCTTGAGCGAGACGGAGAGAAGCCGTGCCACCAGTTTATAATTTACATGTAGACAAGAGGATGATGATGCACCTTGGCTGCACCCTGTGATCATTCACATCACCAGTCCCCTTTAATTATGCAGGTCGTTACTCACATGATTTCACAAGCATATGTGCACAGGGGAAAGTTGGAGCATGTGCTCTGGGCACAAATGGTACATGATAAAGGTAACGTGAAAATAGATCAAATCATGATGAAAAACATCAGATCACCCACAACTATAGTTATCTGTTCACTGTACTATGATCTCTTTTCATGTAAACAGTGAAGGCCTTTCATCCAAAGAAGGCATTTCAAAAAGTGTCTTTAAGCTTTTAGTAAATTGCCCTTTTGTCAACCCTCATGCAAAATAAGAAAAATCATCTATTATATCCTTTTGGCCTGCAGAACATTACTGTGCACCGTGCCCCCAGAGGGCAACTAATTCCCTACTTCATTTCAAAGTCATTTTCAGGGATTAACTGTGATCCAATTTTTTATCTAATGAAATACTCACTAAATACCACATTTAATTAGATTTCAAAGCTTATCACAAGCATTTGCCGGTATCAAACTAGAAATTATAATTTTGTGTCTACCTGCACAGGCTCTTTGGCAGAGTTGAACTACTTAAAAACCTCTTATTGTTCTTGCAGTTTGTTGCCATTTTGCATTATTGTAATATTGCTTATATTATATAGATTATCAATGTGATGATATACAACAAACTCAATACTATTTGGATTTTGATGATGATCTGTGTTCATATGTCCAATATCTCTTGCCCAGGACTTCCTGTTGAATCAGCTGCAGAAGGATGTCTACAGCCCATTATTTATCAACTTTTCAGCCCAGACCACAGCTGCACAGACCCAAAACATTATTATGTCCAAGCTAGACAAGCGGCGCAAAGGAGTGTTCGGCCCCCCATTGCAGAAGAAAATGGTACAGCCTCTTTAAATGTTCAAATTAAGTTTTATGTGGCTGTGATGCTTGTGTGATTTTTGTCAGTGTACAGTCAGCTGTAAAGATTTGTAGTCATTTTATAACATTTTATATTGAGACACAGCTGTGAATAATGTGCATCTAAACAAAAAACTGTAGCTTTCAATATCAAATACATTGTGTTATCATCGGTATTTAATCCAAGTATACCGATGTTATATCCCATCAGGTGATATTTGTGGATGATGTGAACATGCCAGCCCGGGAGGTTTACGGTGCCCAGCCCCCCGTGGAGCTGCTGCGCCAGTGGCTGGACCACTGGAACTGGTATGACATGAAGGACTGCTCCATGATCAACCTTGTGGATATCCAGGTCATATCTGCTATGGGTCCCCCTGGTGAGTAGCAACTGTGGTAGTCTAAAGTGTCTTAAAAGCATATTGTTACTGCAATGATACCAAAGCCCTAGATGGCTTGTCCTCGGTCTCCTAACTGCTGCTGAAGTGATGTTGAGTTAATGTTACAAACCGCGAGCTGCTGTTCCGCGGAGCTCCGTCGCTGCCTTAAGGTGCTTACAAATAGCAAGTGTTTACCACTTCCACCTCCACTACAATTACCAGCGTAACAACAACACACCCCTGTTCACTGAGGCAGCTGGCTGCGACAACTGAGAGAGAGAGAGAGAGAGAGAGAGAGAGAGAGAGAGAGAGAGAGAGACCTGGTTTACTTTTTATGATATTGCTAAAATAAGCTAGCAATCTAAATGTGCCATTTAAACTTGCGTCTCAAATTGAGACCGGTGCCATGTCCTGTTGTCAAAATTGGTAACAAACATTACTGAACTGAGCTAGTAACTGTTGACTGTTAGCACTCTACAGAAAACACCCCTTCAGTGGGCTCTAATTGACCCAGATTGCCTTGCAAGCCATGATGAATAGTGCAAGTTGATTACACCCTCAAACTGTGTGCACAAATGGTGAATGAAGTTACATTACTGGAAGAATGAGAGCAATGTGTGACATATGTATATCATCTCTGCCAAATGCCATGGTCGTGAGGTGCTCTTTTAGTACATTTATGCACTGAAATAATAATGTTATAATCGAAAAAAATAGAATAGAGCAGAAAGAGCTTTGCTGAAAATAATGTCTAAAACAAATAGTAACTGTATTGTAAAATCCCTGGGTACTGAGTTAGTCTAGCAGAAACACTCAGTTGAAAAAAGTGTTTATCTGAGATTATAGTTTTTCTTTTTTTGTCTTACTTGTTTAGGTGGAGGGAGGAACCCCATCACACCTCGGTACCTGCGCCACTTCAACACGATTACCATTAACGATTTTGATGAGAAGACCATGTATACAATCTTCTCCAGTATCTCAGACTGGCATTTCACCACACAGTAAGTGCGTAGCATGTATAATTTGTAAGGCTCTTTTTCCAACATTGACTCAGAAGGAATGCATATGACCTCTACATGTAGCTACACCAGCGCCTTGAGGCTGTTTGACCCACAACTTTTCAAGTCCTGTGATGGTGTCCCACCACTTTTAGCAACAGAATGAATTGGAAAATATAACTAACCAAAGATCAGAAGGTAGTGTTTACCTCAGAGACCTCAAGTCCTAAAGCAATCAAATCTGTTTGAAAGCTTTTAAATCTACCCAACCCCTCCTGCAAACAGAAGTATCACTTGCATTTTAACAAGATAGCGGCTTTTTGGAAATACTTTCTCAATGCTAATGATAAAAGAAGACCGTTGAATATATATATTTAATTTTTATGTGTTTCATTAATACAACTAAATAGGATTTCAACAATGATTTAACAATTTCATCTACAGGTTTTCTTTCCCCAAGCCGTTTGCAGCTCTGACCGCTCAGATAGTTAATAGTACGATATCAGTGTACCAAGAGGCCACCAAGAACCTGCTTCCAACCCCCACAAAGTCCCATTACTTGTTCAATCTGCGCGATATCTCCCGGGTCATCCAGGGCATCTGCCTGTCGAGGCCAGAGACTGCAGATGAACCATCGGTCATCAAACGGCTGTGGGTGCATGAGGTAATGTTGTACACAGCATACCTGACAGCTATGTAACTAAAGTAAATAAGATAGCCCCACCTGTTTGACGTAGTATTCCTTTGGAACTTCCCGTGTTGCCATCCATCCATAGCCTGCTCTCTCTTCATCTGTCTCTCACTTTCTCTCTTTCTTTTTCTTATTGATCCTCAGGTTCTAAGGGTGTACTATGACCGACTGGTTCACGACACAGATCGGTCCTGGCTTGTGAGACATTTACAGGCCGTGTCTCAGACTCACATGAAGGAAAACTTCCATCAGCTCTTCCAGCATCTGGACCAGGACCATGATGGGGAGGTCACCGAAGATGACCTGCGCAGCCTCATGTTCTGCAACTTCCATGACCCCAAGGGTGAGGACCGCAACTACCGTGAGGTGCACAACCTCGACCTTCTCCGACAGGTGGTGGACTCACACCTGGAGGAGTACAACAACGTCAGCAAAGCGCCCATGAACCTGGTGCTCTTCCGTTTTGCCATCGAACACGTGTGCCGCATCTCCCGCATCCTCAAGCAGCCGAGTGGCCATGCCCTGCTGGTGGGCGTGGGCGGGAGCGGGCGACAGTCCCTCACCCGGTTGGCTGCCTACATGGCAGAGGCAGAACTTTTCCAGGTTGAGATCTCCAAGACCTATGGAACCACTGAATGGCACGAGGACCTGAAGCTTATCATGAGGAAGTCCACACAGGGGGAAGCTCATGGTGTTTTCCTCTTCACGGACACTCAAATCAAAATGGAGTCATTCCTGGAGGACATTGTCAACCTGCTCAACACCGGTGAGGTAAAGTGGATGGGAGGGGGCATAGATGGATTGGCGGATGAGTTGAGGTATAGATAACATGCAAAAACGGCCTAATTGATGAATTACTGTTTGGATGAAGTGAAGAAAAATGGACGTGTGGATAGATTTAGAGATGGATTAATACTTTGTAAGTAAATACAGTCGATGATGTGGATTGATAGAATAGCGATACAGAGAGAAGGAGTGTTCTATTTTACAAAGCCAGCGTCCAAACACAGACCATTCTGTTATCTTGTGGTTGTTTCCAGGTGCCTAACCTGTTTGCAGTTGACGAAAAGCAGGAAATATGCGAGCGAATGCGCGTGTTGGACCGGCAACGTGACCGTGACAAGCAGACGGATGGCAGCCCGCTATCCCTCTTCAACATGTTTATAGAGCGCTGTCGCACACAGCTGCATGTGGTGTTGGCCGTGAGTCCCATCGGAGACGCCTTTAGGAACCGTTTGAGACGTTTCCCCGCCCTCATTAACTGCTGCACCATTAACTGGTTCCAGGTGTGTGAGTGTGTATATGCTGCGTTCTGGTGTGCTGTTGGTCGCACCAAAAGATGCCTCAGGTAGTTAATCAAAAGACAGGGACGTAGTGCAGAGCAAGAAAGTTCATCATCATCAAAGGTGGTTGAATATGCCGAATGTAAGACAAAAATGAGTTGAATTGTATTATTTTTTACTTCGACGCTGAACAAAATGGATGATGGATCTCAGCCCAGATCTTTATCCAGGCTCCCTTTGGTGGTCACTGATGATATGACTAGAAAAGCATAGCAGATATTAAAAAACATTTAATGTATGTATGGTAGCACAGTGGCGGTACAGCATATTTCCTTTCTTATCAGACCTGGCCAGAGGATGCCCTGCAGGCGGTAGCCTGTCGCTTCCTGGGGGACATTGAGATGACCGATGAGACCCGAGAAGGATGCATCAACATGTGCAAGAGCTTCCACACCTCAACCATAGAACTATCCGTTCGCTTTATGACTGAGTTGCAGCGCCACAACTACGTCACCCCAACCTCATACCTGGAACTCATTTCCACCTTCAAGGCCCTTCTGAAGACAAAAAGAACGTAAGATTTAAGATGTACTTTATGTGTACATTGTGATTTCTACTGTTATTAGATGTTTTTATTGCTTCATATGTGCATTTCTTCATATAAAAGCCACATTCCAGTATCCATGAGTAAAATACAAACTTATTTTCCTTATCTCTCTCCGTCTTCTGCCCAGTGAGGTGATGAAGCTGAAACATCGTTACGAGGTGGGCCTTGAGAAGCTAGAGTCAGCAGCAGACCAGGTGGCCACAATGCAGATTGAGCTGGAGGCTCTACAGCCACAGCTGCGTGTGGCCAGCAAGGAGGTGGATGAGATGATGGTGGTAATTGAGCATGAATCTGTGGAGGTGGCCAACACAGAGAAGGTGGTGAAAGTGGACGAGGCCTTGGCCAACGAACAAGCCATGGCTGCCAAGGCCATCAAGGATGAGTGTGATGCTGACCTGGCTGAAGCCATGCCTATCCTGGAGTCGGCCCTTTCTGCTTTGAATACTTTGACCAATCAGGTAAAAGAAGCAATATTTTTTGGGATAGTGCCCTTGTATTGACTCAAAGGCCAGGTGTACTAGAGCAGAGTAGTAGGCCTAAGTATGTGTTTTTTATTTATTTACAGGATATCACAGTGGTGAAGTCCATGAAAAGCCCACCCCCAGGTGTCAAACTGGTGATGGAGGCCATCTGCATTCTCAAAGGCATCAAGCCAGATCGCATTCCTGACCCGTCAGGCTCCGGTAAAAAAGTGGAAGACTTTTGGGGCCCGGCCAAAAAGCTTCTGGGAGACATGAGGTTTCTCCAAAGCCTCCATGAGTATGACAAGGACAACATCCCACCGAATTTCATCGCCATCATCCGCAACAAGTACATCACCAACCCAGACTTTGTGCCAGAGAAGATTCGAACTGCATCCAATGCAGCTGAAGGCATGTGTAAGTGGGTTTGCGCCATGGACAAGTATGACAAGTAAGTAATGTTCGTCTCTTGCCGTGTCCTCGGTTATGAAAATGGATGCATATTCACGAAGCTTGAGAGATCTTTTCATCCGTCTAAGTGCGTAACGTGAAGCTTGGCTATTTATAACTTCACAAGAATAATCATTTTCCTGGAGCAAGTGTACCATGGATATGCCAAGTGATTAATATAAAAAAGCCAAATCAAGCTGCAGATCATTTAAAGGGAAATGTTTATCATTATTGTTCTGACAATCTTAAATGTTACCCATATTTATAGAAGCTAAAGGTTGTCATTTATACCCAATACATGACGATACAATTCCATTTTCCACTTACAGTTACGTTCAAACAAAGAACTATGTTTTCTGTTTTGGCACTGTTTGTCATTTAACTATTTGCTCAAATATACAGTATATCTAGCGCATTTAACTCATTTAAGATTCTGCACTGCTTATGAGGTTCCTTAACTTCCTCAAACTTATTACATCCTCCTTTAGAGTGGCCAAGGTGGTGGCTCCCAAGAAGGAGAAGCTGGCACAGGCTGAGGGGGAGCTGAAGGTGGCCATGGGGAGCCTCCAGAAAAAGCAGGCTGCCCTCAAAGAAGTCCAAGACAAGCTGGCAAAGCTTCAGGACACTTTGGAAGATAACAAAGACAAGAAAGCTGACCTGGAGAACCAGGTTTGTGCTTTTTAACTTGCTCCGGGTGGCACGACCTTCATGCTGCTACTTGACCTGGGGAAAAAAGCCACAGTGCGACACACTTTTGCTTTCCTCCTCCTCCTCTGATGTCCTCCAGGTGGATCTGTGCAGTAAGAAGCTGGAGCGAGCTGAGCAGCTTATCGGAGGCCTGGGTGGAGAGAAGACGCGCTGGTGCGAAATGGCCGTCAATCTCGGAGAGCTCTACAACAACCTGACTGGGGACATCCTTATCTCAGCGGGCATAGTGGCTTACCTGGGAGCCTTCACCTCCAGCTACAGACAGGTAGGCTGAGGGAGTAGGTAGTGCATACTTGGAAGTGGATTGTAATGTATTAATTATGTTACTTAAAGCCCTGCACCTAACATAGATTTTTTTCAAGTTCTTGGTTTTGTTATCACCCTACGTGGATATGACTTAATACACACTTGGTTAGTGTACGGTACTGTATTTCCCCTCCAGGGTATTTCTACTTTTGTTTGTGTAAAAGCTTTGTTTAGAGTATAGTTAATGTAGGACTCTTTAACATACTCTGAGATAACTCTCAGACTAATAAAAGCCAAATGCTTCAGAGTAAGTGAACACCAAGGCACTTTTGCTTTTTTTTCCTTTTGCTGAGTCTCCAAGACCAAGCCTGTGTTCAAAGGTCATCTTTTACACTGTGTGGGGGCCATTGTGATGCTGGACAGAAAGGAGGAGAGTGGATTAGTTATCATTTCTGTAGACAGCTAAAAATGTTCACTCGCTAGTATGCTCTTGTTTGTGTATAGGTGTAAGCATTGTTTTTAATTTATTCTGCGTGAAGTAAAAAAAAGTCCTGAAAAAAGAAATGTCCTCTCCAGGATCAGATGGAGGAGTGGATGAATCTTTGCAAGAGCAGAGAGATCCCGTGCTCTCCCAACATGTCTCTGATGAACTCTCTGGGTGATCCAATAAAGATTCAGGCATGGACCATCGCTTGCCTACCATCAGACAGCTTCTCCATAGACAACGGTATCATAATCTCGTGAGTATTAAAAGACAATATTTACACTGACATAGCATTCTCCCAAGAGCTAAACACATCAATGTGTCCTCGGAAGAGAATCCACCAACTGTGGACGTCTCAAGCAACTTTCAAGCTGCTCCTGATCCGAGTCATTTAATATTGAGAACAGCCAGCGTAAAAAAATGTCCCTACACAATAAAGCTGTCCAGTCCAGTACAAGGACAGGATTTGGACAGCATATCAAAATGGCATAATAACATGAACACAAACTGAAAACTGGCTTTTTAAATGCACTTTTTTTTAATGAAAGCAGCATTTTACAGCCTGCAAATTGTTGCTGAAATAGAGGTAAAGCAATCGATCTCTTTTTTAAAACCCAAAGGGCCTCTGCTAGCTCTGAGCGTGAATATCTTCATTGAACCTGGTTTTTATGCCACTTCATTATTTTACTCACTCACTGTGCATAAGGACTAGCTTCCAGTGATTTAACGGAGTGCTGCTGTGTGCTTTTGACAGCTGCTGTACCTGGAGCACAATGGGATACAATTCATTAAAGGATCAAGATTAGATTGCCGAATACAAATCAGTCTAGCCTAATGAAAAACGAGACCACTGTACGACGGAACTTTGTAACCTTTCCTGGAAGCCCAAGTTACATTGTCTGATTCAACCTTAAGGTACAGCGAAATAAAGACACAAGGCATCTGCTTGTTTGTGTAAATGAAGCAGTGACATTGCTTTTTAATCACAATACCATGGCCCCTGGTGTGCTACCCAACTGTGAGCCTTCTAACTGTGCTCAAAGGGAATTTTCACCCCGAAGCTTTTCTCGACATCTCAATTCTTGTCCTCCCACATCCCCCTTACTGTTGCGATGTCTCATGGTTGAGACAGGATCTCTCACTCCGACATGAGGCAGCACCAAATTGATCACTGACCTCTGTGTGTATGTGTGTGTGTGTGTGTGCGCTTGTAGGAACGCCAGGCGGTGGCCTCTGATGATTGATCCCCAGGGCCAGGCCAACAAGTGGGTGAAAAACATGGAGAAGGCCAATAGTCTGCATATCATTAAATTGAGTGATGCTGACTTTGTACGCACTCTGGAGAACTGCATCCAGTTTGGCACGCCAGGTGAGCACAAGTCTTTCTCTCATTTGATGCCTCTGCTGTTGCTGCCTGTGTGTGTGTGTGTGTGTGTGTGTGTGTGTGTGTGTGTGTGTGTGTATGCGCCTCACTCACATTGTTGCAGTTCCTCTTACCGCCTGCTGAGGTCTCTCTTTACCACATAGACTAATTATTGCTGTGCAGAGAATGTTTTTCTCCTTTGTTCTCTGTTCTGCAGAGGAAGAATTCATACTAGCAAGATTTCTGAGTGAGATGTTCCAATGAACCTTTATTCGGACCTACTGCACCATCAGTGTATAAAACCTGATTTTGTAAATCACACAAATGTGGTGGAGAAATCAATTTTGCTTCCTGAACTAACATTTTTATTGCCCATGATCAGGGTCATATTCACTTGTGCAGGCAGACGGCATGTGACGATTCTTTTGTGCTGGTTTTTAGGAGTGTGTGTTTCCTCGTACTTTAGTCTTCTTGTGAGGGAACGGCAAGGGAAGAATTAGAGCTAGAAACAGACAGAAGCAGCTATACAGCCATTACAAATATATCTAAATAATGACCTAACTCAGCCAGCCACCGGGTCTTTGCTTACTGGCAGATTGCAAGGCTAACGGTTCAGGGAGTAGCTTGTCCTTGCAGGGTGCAAAATAGTCCCCAGAGGCTACAGTTTCCCCCTCCACAGCCAGTTCTCCTACTTCACAGTTTTACGGTTTCTTGCTGTTTTTATTAGCTGCCTGTAATCCTGGTTATGTGCTAGTATTCTTTATTTTAGCATGGTTGAAAAAATGTTTCCCTGCCCAATGCCTTAATAAAAGGCTAGACTCATGTTTAGTAAATGATACAAAGTATTGTTTAATCTATCCGTTGATATATTGATGGGCTGTACCCGGACAAAATAATGCTCCAGAGCAATTGGAGAAGAAGGTCGACCTGATTCGGTTCACCATCTTGGGAGAGAAAGTTCATCAGCTGTCACTGGCTCTGAATGCTGTCTAAAAACTTTTGTTATTATTACCTCAGGCGTCATGTCAATTATAGATGGGCTTTTGCTCTTAACATCAGAACAGCATTATCATACTTAATGTGAAATCACATTAATAATTATGTCATGGGAATAAGGCACTTGATCATGTTTTACTTGCCTCACTGATTTTTTTTTTTTTTAGTATTGCGCATGTGCTGCACAGGTTTCACAGTGTTCATTGTTCAGTGCTTCACCAGAGGCAGGAAGACGCACACAATGACATGAAGTCAGAAATAACAAAAACATTTTGAAGTTTTTGACTAAGTATATTATTAGCTGAGATTATTAGCTGACCTGATGCTAAACGGAAGGCTACCATAGATCAAGGAGCCTTCACAGCAAATGAGAGATCACACTTAGTTATTAACCTGGACTCTACAGCAGCTCAAAGATTGGTCTTTGATGTGATGTCAGGGCCAAGACGTATCATTTTCTCCAAGACAATATAATATAATATTATACTTTAAACCAGTTCCATGCGCATGGATTTGGGTGATGTGGGAAAATGCTTTGTGTTGATTTATTTTCCGGCTGCAAAATTTGCCCAATTTGAAGATTTTCAAACGGTTCAACTGTTGAGGCAGTAAAGTTGGTCAACAGCAGAAGACAGTCCTTGAAAACGACAGCCTCGATATGAGATTGCTTATAAATGTGAGTGTAAAGCAAAGTACTGAAAAGAGTCAGCCTCCCCTGATTAGAACATATTAATAAACGTTGAACATTTTCTTTCAGTGCTGCTGGAGAATGTCGGAGAGGAGCTGGACCCTATCCTGGAGCCTCTGTTGCTGAGACAGACTTTTAAACAGGGTGGTGCCGTGTGTATCCGCCTGGGAGACTCCACCATCGAATATGCTCCCGACTTTCGCTTCTACATCACAACTAAGCTACGCAACCCACACTACCTGCCTGAGACCTCCGTCAAGGTACTGTATACAGTGAGAAACAGCCTCAGGCTGCGTTACATTTTTTACTATCCCAGGACACTTTCACTCCTTTCACATTGCAAAAACTCATTTTATTATTAACATGGTAAATACAGTGACTCTAATACCGAACCACATATCAATGCTACAGCGTCTATTGTTTAACGTTGTTGTGTTCATGCCACACAAATAGACCTCGTCCTCAATATGTATTTGTGTGTTCGGGATTGTCCCGTTACCGCCACCACTGCAATCTCCATCCGTACTCGCACCAGTCACACACAAAAAAAACATACTCCAGACAGACAGACTTGAGCCTGCACACGCCTTTAGTCATGATGACAGTAATCTGAGCCTTTCCTGGCAGTAGTCACACGCCTTAGCTCTTTGCAGCAGGTGTCAGTGTTGTTGCAATGAGCCCCGTAAAATCCGCCATGCCCCCTCTACTAACCCTTTTCATGCAGATTGAGCTGCTGCCCTTCAATCCCTCTGTAGATGTATCTCCCACAACAAAGCTGCTGCCAAAACAGAAAGTAATAGAAAGAGTTACTAGACTACAGTCTCTCACAGGAACCAAGGCAGACGTCTGTGTTCCTCTGCCTTTTAAGTATTTATTTTCATCACACCTAATAGCAATAGTCAACATAGTTTGTGTTGTTATCCCGTGGGATTTGTATTACGGCAAATGCTGGAACCGACTTTCCAAAATACAGTTCATTGTCACTGAAGTGTAACTGCTATGTGGGGCACTCTATTCTTTGTTGGCAGCATGCAAGCTGAAACATTTTCTTTTCGTGAGGGACAGATCAATCAATAAGTCTGGCCTGTCAAAATGTTGGGTTTTCTATGATGCGGGATGAGTTTTTAGCCTCGCTATGGATAGCAATATTGCCTTGACAATTGGTCGGTCCACCACTTTGGTGCAGACTGAATTATGTCATCTATTTGATGGATTGCAGCAAATATTTTACTGATGGTCTCCAGAGGATGAACCCGTAATGACTTCGGTGATCCTCTGACTTTTATTTTACTGCCACTAGCAGGTCAAAGTTTTCAGCTATTCAGCGAAATATGTCAATAACTACGAGATGGATAGCACAAAATCTTGCAAAGACATTCATGGTTCCCAAACAATGTAACCCTATGACTTTGGTGACCCCCTGCTTTTCTTTTTCTCGACTATTGGATCAATTGGCATGCAATTTGCATCACACATTCTTGTTCCCCTTAGGATGAATCGTAGTAATATTGGTGATCCATTGACTTTTCATCCAGAGCCATCAAGTCAAAATTGCACTAATTTGTCCAATATTTTAAAAACATTCCCGTTGGCCTCAGCTGTGCATTGTGATAATAGCTAATTAGCACAGATTAGCATGCTAACCACGCTAAACTAAGATGGTTAATATGATAAACATTATAGCTACAAAATATTAGCATGTTAGCATTTTCATATTGAGCATGTAAGCAAACTGATTTTAGGATTTAATTCAAAGCACTTCTGTTCCTAACAAAGCTGCTAGCATGGCTGTAGACTCGTGGTCTTGTTTATTTAAACATTTGAACTCGACAAAATATTGTTTGTTGCACTGAATAGTTAGTTTAGACCTTTATTTTCCGCCTACAGATAGATGAGCCCTACTTGTTGGTTCCCACTTATTGCATCATACCACTCAAATAGCAGCACGTTTTTACCCCGGCAACACAATGAATCATCATTCAGTGTTAGCACCTCTCCTATGGAGCACACACTGCCCCCTAACAAAAAAAATAAAAAAATTCCAAGAAAAGGAGCATTAAAGGAAACTGCATTACAGAGAGGCAAGGGGTTGGAAAGCATTACTGAAGATCACATTTCAAGCTTCTATTTGCAGGGCCCCGCTCTTTATGGGCAGCCATTAGATGGATTCAACTCGTTTTTCAAAACTGGCTAAATCTTTTTTTCTTCTTTTTGCCTAAGTCTTTTTTTTTTTTGCCTACTGTACAGTATACGATGGGGCTTCCATTATATCCATAAAGCCCTATTTGAAATGCAATACTTTCAAATACAAGGGGGCAAGTATCTAGTGAACCAGCCTTTAAGGAGCTCAAGGGACGAAGGGAAGCGAAGGAGGAGGGTGTATGTGTGAAAAGGACAAACAGGAGATTTATATGGGCTCCGAGTCTTTACCACCAGCTGAGTGGGTCCGCAGCATCAATAGAAATGGAATTAGGCCCCAGAGAAGTGCACTCGTTTATTAGGGCAGGGAGTAGAAGAAGAGATAGGCTTTTAACCTCCGGGTAAGTGCGGAGCAGAATGACTAAGGCTGTGTGGTAAAAGACACACTTACACACTTTTCACAGAAAAGGAAAAACAGTAAATGCATCCTACCTGTGCTCTGCCAAGGCTGGAGTGGTTATTGGAATTGATTGGGTAGGAGGTTCGTTTGGGAGAACTGCACTGAAGCCAAGATGATCAAAGCTGCACTGTAAAGTACCAAGAGACCCCAAAACACACACACCACACACAGACACAGAATACTGTATACTGTACAGTATGTCTATGTAGTTCTTCCTCTGTGCCGTAGGTGACCCTTCTGAACTTCATGATCACCCCAGAGGGCATCCAGGACCAGCTGCTGGGTATTGTGGTGGCCCGGGAAAGGCCCGACCTGGAGGAAGAGAAACAGGCTCTCATCCTGCAGGGAGCAGAGAACAAAAGGTCCATAACATAGCACACACACCAGTCACGGGTCAAATGAATTCAACTTAATCAAATAAAATGTCTCCCTCTTCAAAGTGGAAACTGTAGACATGTCAAATTGCTCGCACTTTCGTCAGACAACTGAAGGAGATTGAGGATAAAATCTTAGAGGTGATCTCCTCCTCCGAGGGCGACATCCTGGAGGACGAGACGGCCGTCAAGATCCTCTCCTGCTCCAAAGTGCTGGCCAACGAGATCACGGAAAAGCAGGCCGTGGCTGAGGTGACCGAGCAGAAGATCGATGAGACTCGCAAGGGCTACACACCCATTGCCGTGCACTCAGCCATCTTGTTCTTCTCCATTGCCGACCTGGCCAACATTGAGCCCATGTACCAGTACTCCCTCACCTGGTTCATTAACCTCTTCATCAGCTCCATCGACAACTCAGACTTGAGTGACGACTTGGAGCAGAGGTACGCAGGGCTGACAAATGCACTAGCCACAAGCCCCTCAAAGGAAATCCTGGAGCTTCTTATCCTCTCCAAAGAGCTAATTTGACTTGTAAACTTATAAAAAAGAAAATAGTGTAAGACCATTCATAGTGCATGAGTGTGGGTGTGTTTGTGAGTTCTGTTTGGTTTTGAAAAAGATTAAAATGCTATATGTGTCTTCTTCAGACTACAGATCCTGAGAGACCACTTTACCTACGCGCTATATGTCAATGTGTGTCGCTCACTGTTTGAGAAGGACAAGCTGCTCTTTTCCTTCTGCCTCAGTGTCAATCTGCTCATGCACAAGAAACTGGTAGGAATCACACACACGCTGCACACGTGTACAGATTTACAACACTTAAAAACCATAGATAAATATTTTGTCTGATTAGTTTGTTTTTAAATAGTTAGCTAATCAAACAAGCTGGTTCACCTCATTTTTCTCAATCAGACCTCTCTATGATTGCTGAAGATTATCTGTATCTTGTATTTTCAATTTGAATGGATTTTTTTTATCCAAATATAATCCCTGAAGTGGTCAACCCATGAATCACTATAAATCACAAATTCCGGTTAATCCTCCTCTGTGTTTTCGATGAATGTCGTAGGTGGATGAGGGGGAGTGGCGCTTCCTTCTGACGGGTGGTGTGGGCCTGGACAACCCCCACCCGAATCCCTGCACCTGGCTCCCCAAGAAGTCTTGGGACGAGATTTGCCGCTTCGATGAATTGGAGCGTTTCAAAGGTCTGCATCAGGACATGGCTCGCCTCAGGAACGAGTGGAAGACGGTCTACGACAGCCCAGTGAGTGTCTTTAAGCTGCCTGGCCGTTCTGGGTGGGGCTTCTGCCTTTGGGTGTCGTATATGTTTCTGCGATGGTAAAGACAAAATCAGCATGTGCAGAAAAAGGCACCATTACATCAAATATATCCAAGAGAACTAGAAGGAGAGGAAAATCTGTAAATCCCCCCCAACATGCAAATGTTGTCTGTGTATGCATACTAATATGGCTGGCACTGCTGGTGTCTTGTTAGAAACTGTAAATGTGTTTACTTTCAGCTGAAAATGATGTCGTGATTAGCAGTTCACGAGGTTAGCTGTTAAAACTGGGTCACATTTAGCACCACAAAAATAACACATCAAGCTGCAGCTGCTGCCTCTAAGAGCACCTACCCATTTAGATTGTGAGCAAGGGTCTATATAAAAACATGTTGAAGATATGTAGGGGGTTTTCAGCATTTTGCCAACAGACAGTGTCTGTGGATACAAAGGCCTAACACACACAATCTTAGGCAAAACTGCTTGGCAACAACGGGAGCTTGTGTCTGTCTGTGAAGGGTGACCAAACCTTGCATCAGTGCCATCTTATGTGTCGTGCACTGCTTTGATGTGACACTATTTGCAGTCGATCTTTCAAAGTGTTCCCACTCAGATTACAGCCAACCAAGTATAGGTGTATATATGGAGAACATCTCTGGGTTTATATAATAACTGTTTGTTTTCTTTTCCCTTCAGCATGACTTCAAATGCTCTTTAAAATACAACAGGTACATCATATGATGACGTGTTGAGGTGTTGAGGCCCTAACTTAGTGGTGACTGTAGACTGCTTGTCACTTAGGCTAAGATTCCAGTAAGCTTTCCTGATAAAACCTGGACAACAAACAAAAATCAAATTTCTCATCAGTATCAAAGAGAGGGGGCAGTGATGGACCGTGGATAAGAGAAGATGTTAAGTAGACAGAGGCAGAGAAGTCCTTTGACTGGAAAACAGTGTTAGCAGGTGTGGGATGGGATGAGAAAGGGAAGAAGAGTGAAGAGGTTAAATCTTCCAGTGGGTTTAGCACATGAACCACAGGCCAGCCTCGCCTACGCTGCAACTCAGCATGCAAGCTCACAACACACATGCAGCCCCCCCTCCCACTCTGCACAACTCACGGTATTGTGCCTGAATACACCGCAGCCCCTTCACTTGCCCCCATACGTCACCTGTTTGCACATTCCATTCACATACTATTGGCTCTTTTGTGTTCGATAATATCAACGACATACATGTCATCATTTAAAAATCTTTATTTTTCCTTCATTATAGCTTTCCCAAGAAGTTCTGCTTCTACTTTTGGCTCCATTTTGCACGTCTGCAAATATGAAAATATTCATTTTTCATTTTTGATAGCCTGTCAAACCGGTCTTAATTGTTTAATTACTACAGTGGGATCATATTGTGGAACTGTTTATGTTATAATATTTGTCATGGTTGTTTAAATCCTTATTAAATTCACATTCTATATGTCTTTACTCCGTCTTAAACCATTTGTAATTCGGTGAATCAAATCCCCCAAAGCTTTAAGTTTGAACTTATTTCAATTTATGTCAAATAACTGATATTTATTAGTTTAAATGCTGTGTTGACAAAAGGGGAGAGGGAAGAGAGAATGCAGATTGAAAGTAATTTGCCAGGTGTGGATGATGCTCACACTCTCTCTCCATCTTTGAATTATAAAGAATCTAAGTTGAAGTTTTATCTAATTAAATCTTTTCTGTTCCTGTTCTGCCAGTCACATCTATGCAATCTAGACGCACAAACAGCTGTTTAATCAATGTGTGGTGAACATAAACATGTGTGCACCACACATGCTTGTCTCTTTGCTGTCTCACACACACACACACACACACACACTCACACACCATCTTTTGAGTTATAATCAACAGAATCAGGCACAGCACTTCTATCCAATTAAATCTAGTTTGTTCCAGTTGTAGAATTCACATTTATTCAATCTTGATGCAAGAACAGCTGTTCAATCAAGCACACAGGCGCTCACACACCCCTGTACACACAGAGAATCCCCAGGAGATTCTAAATAGGTGTATCTGTCTCAAAGCACCTGCCAACACACATAGCCAGAAGTCTCTCGACAAACAGCCTGAGGAAAGAAATTCCAAAAGTTCCCGCTACCATTGCTCACATCCTCTGGTACACTTGTTCCAGGAATTAATCAAACATATTGCTCTGACCCAGTACCCAGTTTTATTTTTTTTTTGACCTTCCTCCACTTTTTCTTCTTCCCCGGTCTTTGCTTTTTCAAACTTACTGTATGTATTTATCTCCGCTCATTGCTCTCCCCCCCATTTACATTACAGATTGCCCCTCTTTTGCTTAATTACAATGCTTAATCTTGAAACAGCTCGATACAATGCAACCACACCCCATAAGTTCTCTTGTCCTCATTAAGCTGCGACGGAATTCCTACACTTTCTTCTCTCAAGGAATTTGAAGTAAGATTTGAATGTACAGTCTGAATTCAATATGTTTTGTCATATCTGCAGAACCCCCATCAGACTCCCTTCCCTGAAGTGTGGCAGGACAAGCTGAGCCAGTTTCAGAGGATGCTGGTGATCCGTTGTCTCAGACCAGACAAGGTCAGTTCATACACTGTTTTCCACAAGATGGTAGGATGTTATTTCGATATTGAATTTTAACTTGATTTCTCGAAACGTCTCTATTATCTACAACATTGTTTTTCTGGAAATACATCAGTAAACGGTAACGATAAACTCATTGCATCCATGTGTCCCCCAGGTTATTCCCATGGTGCAGGAATTTGTTTCCGACAGTTTGGGTCGTCCCTTCATCGAAGCGCCGCCCTTCAACCTGAGTAAGGCCTTCGTTGACAGCCACTGCTGTGCCCCCCTCATCTTCATCCTCTCCCCTGGCTCCGACCCTATGGCTGCGTTGCTTATGTTTGGAGATGAAAAGGTATGGAGACACCTGGGAAGTTCAGCGGCTTTGAAGCCTGCTGTGTGTACAAACTCAAAATGAAAGGGGAAATTGAATCCTCTAGATTTCCCAGGCTTCCACACTGGTCTTAAAAGCACTGAAAATTATTTTGGCTCCTTCCCGGTCAGAAAGCAGCTATAATTGAGTGTGTGTGTGTGTGTGTGTGTGTGTGTGTGTGTGTGTGTGTGTGTGTGTGTGTGTGTGTGTGTGTGTGTGTGTGTGTGTGTGTGTGTGTGTGTGTGTGTG
>NW_022280116.1:500219-508588 GCF_004355925.1 Anarrhichthys ocellatus
GTGTGTGTGTGTGTGTGTGTGTGTGTGTGTGTGTGTGTGTGTGTGTGCGTGCACGTGCACGTGCATGGCTGTTCTCATCCCTCAGGGCTTTACCGGTAACAAGCTGACTTCCCTCTCTCTGGGCCAAGGCCAGGGTCCTATTGCAATGCGTATGATTGAGACGGCCATCAAAGAGGGCACCTGGGTGGTTCTTCAGAACTGCCACTTGGCCACATCGTGGATGTCAAGACTTGAGAGAGTCTGTGAGGTCAGAAGACACACACACACAAACACACACGCACACATACACTTTTTATACACCAGATGGGAACAGTGCACATTACACCTGGTCTTCCGATACATACATTTCTAAACGTGGTATTTGTGGCTGTGAGCAGGAGCTGAACCCAGACACTACCCACCCAGACTTCAGGCTCTGGCTGACCAGCTACCCATCTCCCACCTTCCCCGTGGCTGTGCTTCAGAATGGGGTGAAGATGACCAATGAGGCTCCGAAGGGCCTCCGCGCCAACATTGCACGCTCCTTCTTAATGGACCCCATCTCTAACCCGGAGTTTTTTGGCAGCAGCAGCAAGCCGGTCAGTGTGTGTGCGTGCATGTCTCTGTGTATGTCTCGGTGGCTTGCTGTGCATATCCATCATACCTACATCAGTGGGTGTCCCGCTGTGTATTTCAGAATGTGTTTGTTTCAGCTGTGGAAATACTAAACGGCCACCATTATTTATCTAATCATTGATCTAAGACAAGGCATTCCATTTATGTTTATCCACCTCCTCAGGCTGTATTCAAGAAACTACTGTACGGCCTGTGTTTCTTCCACGCCCTGACCCAGGAGAGGAGGAAGTTTGGACCTTTAGGCTGGAACATTCCGTACGAGTTCAATGAGACCGACCTCCGGATCTCTGTACAGCAGCTACACATGTTCCTTGAACAGTACCAGGTAGTTATTTAAAATAACTACTTTCACCAATTACTTTCATATTTCTTAAATTAATCACAGTATTTTCACTATCAGAAGTTTCCCGTATTCCATACACTGTGGGATGCAGACTAGTGCGTACTGCATATGAACACAGTATTGTTCCATCAAACATACTTTGCAGTACATGCATTCCCATGAACTGACTACATATCTCTGGCTCTTGCATGCAGATGCACAAACACCATCTACTCCTACGTACATATTCCACATCTAAGCCCACATCTTACTGTACAAGTTGGTTCCTCTTCACTCAAGTATCCGCTTTCATCAGCCATGTTCAAAAGCCCTCTTGACATTTTTCCACAAACCGATAGCACTCAGTCCCTCCGCTATTCCCAATCCCTCCGCTGTGGCTGAGGAAAGAAAGTGGCGGAAATAAACTACTGAGGGTATCTTTTTTTTTTTCTTTTTTCAACGGAGTGACATTTTCATCTTGTAGCCAAGTGCCGATCGCTGAATTTGTAAGAAAAATCCTCCTCCAGAAAATGCCACAATAGCCACAACCCCATCCTTTCACCTCCTGTTGCGTCAGTTTCAAGTCTAGGTCGTGAAGTGAATTTCAGCCAGCTGTTCTGTTTTGGAAGATCGTACACATAACACAACTAAGAATGTACGCACGTACTGATATCATCCGATTTTTGATGCTTACCTTCTTTTAAACATGAAACTCTAAGGCATGGGTATTCTTAGGTTCCCGTGTAAAATGCAGGATTTCTTGTTCGCTGCAGGAAGTGCCGTTTGATGCCATCCGCTACATGACTGGTGAGTGTAACTACGGAGGTCGCGTGACAGATGACTGGGACAGACGGACCCTGCGCACTATCCTCTCCATCTTCTACACTTCAAAGGTCATCGAGGACCCCGACTACAAGTTTGATCCCAGTGGGCTCTACTATGCACCAGCCGAGGAAGATGTAAGAAACAGAAAATCACACCACCTTGCTGTCATTTTTGATTGCAAAGCATCAAGAAGTTTTTTATTTATTTATATAAAACACAATTTAAGCTTGGTTTTTAGCTGTAAGCACAAAAAAATGCATACAAGATTTACAGGAATTAGGTAATGCCATATGTTATTACCAGGGGAAATTAGTGCTGTATTCCACATAGAGTTGGGCAAAGATGGACATTTTTAGAGGGAAAGCAACTCGCTGAACTGACTGATAAGTCACTCACTCACTACACCACCAAGGGAGGTTGTTAACTGTTCAAAAGCACTTTTTAAACGTCATCATCTAATAAATACAGTTTTTTTTACTCTCGGTGATTGTTTCTTCACAGTAGGGTAGCTACATGTCTCATCTGCTGCCAGGGAAGAAAATCTGATCCTAAAGCCCCAAAAATATCTCTCTCCCTCCTTATCCAAATCAAAAATGTATTCTACACAAACATATTCTGGCTTTTGGTTGCACAGCACTAGGAGCTGTTATGTAAGCGCTGTGCTTTGCATCATTGACACTGTGTTGTTGTTGCAGTCACGATAGCTTGACCTTCTTGAGATATGGTACACCGTAGCATAGATAAATCATGCCACATGTTATTTAAGTATGAATATCAAATGTCTTATTGATATATACTCCCACAACGTTGGAGTTCACTCTGTTAGAAGAGCACAGCTGACACGGCTCCGTGACTAGATACCCATCAAGTTACCCCAAAGTGCTGGAGTATCACTGCCTTGGAAAAACTCCAGAAAAGTAAAACTCACTTTAATGTGTTTGTTTTTAAACTAAGCATATTACAGGACTCAGTTGCTTAACGCTGTTGTTGAGCTACCTTTAAAAAGTCATTAGGAGATAAAATGTGTGTAACAAGGCACAGCAGGCGGCCACCATCAGTGAGGCTTGATATATTTGTTAACACAACTGCAATCTCTGGCGCGCTCCATTTTATTTGGCATTTTGTTCTCCAGTGCTGCAGCCCCCCCCCCCCCGCAACTACATCTTTTATTCATGAAGTCACATTTACATAGTCATTATAATAAATGTCAGCAATCTAAGGAGCCGACTTGTTTTTCAATGAGTGTTATTACTCGGGATCTTTCCTGATGTTGCGTTAAAAATTGTCCTCTCTCTTCACTCCACTCCGCTCCCTCTGCCTCCTGCATCCCGGGTTCCAGTACAACAGTTACATAGAATACACCAAGTCGCTGCCACTCAACCCGTCGCCGGAGATTTTTGGCATGAACGCCAACGCGGATATCACCAAAGATCAGGCTGAGACGCAGCTACTGTTCAACAGCATCTTGCTCACACAGGTAAATCCACCTGGACATGTGAAGTATTACCTTCGAGATTTTTTTACTATGACTTGTAAAGTAGTTCCTTTGAGCCATTGCAACATCTGAACACAAGGTTTTCTCCTAAGATTTCTTTTTAATGCTATTATTAGAATAACGAAGACGGGAGGGCCAGAATTTCAATTCTGAATTCATTATTATGCCATGAAATGACCTGGAGGATTATGACCGTAAAACTGGGCAAGAAAACGCAGCACTGTGGCCTGGCATGGGTACAGGTGAAATACAAAAAAAAATACGAAAAAGTGCCAGCAGCTCTGGGTCGCTTCCGAAACCGATGCGCCCCCTCTTGGCCGACATCCCAGATGCTCAGTTGGAATGTCACTGCTCAGCTGGTAGATTTTCAAGTTGTAGACAGCATGCAAACACTCTCACCCAGCAAATGCTCCACACGCACATGCACACAAAACAACTAGACTAGAGTACACGCATTAAAACACATGTACCTAGACACTGAAATACCGTCTCGCATAAACACAAACGGCATCAATATGCTTCCCTGGGGTTCCCACCGTCTTTTATAAGTGTCCTTGCCAGCATTAAATATTTCATCGCCCTACATTAAAATGTACTATGCAGATTTAATTCAAGAGAAAAAATATGAATAAATATTTCATTTTTTTGTAGATGCTTGTCAAAGAACAAAAAAAAAATAATAAAAAAAAATCCCTCGTCTTCCTTTGACACAGTATGGCTCACAGTGGCGTTGGCGGAGCTGTGATCCCACATCATTATATCTCAGCTCTGTGGAGCTAGACTAGGCTAGCTTGTTGAGAATTGTATCCTACCACTTCCCGACTCCAGTCAACATTTGCTGCAAATCAAATCTAAGAGATTTCGCGACAACACCTACTTGAAGACGACAGAAGCAGTGCTTCTCCTGCGAAGTGGGAAGGGGTGTTTATTTAGCCCTCCCTGTATCCATTTATTTATTTTCAGATACAGAGCAGTGCCTCTCACTCAGCGCAGGTGCCTAAATTCCTGTGGGAATTAAACTTGATATTAAAGTGCGAGTGATCTCCATATGGAACAAGACCAGAGTATCATATCTGAACACATGCTCTGTTTGCATCCTATACATTCCAACCCCTCTGGTTTAATCTCTTTAGTCTCCTTAAGATAATAATATTCAGTGTACTAATGCACTGTACACACAAATAGCTTGCTACAAACAAATAGAAAATGATTTCCACGCCCGCTGCCGCCTCAAGTTAAAATTAGAGCTCAATGGAGTCTGGCATTTATTCATAAAAACTCCTTTCAACATGATTAATAATGGCTTCAGTCATGTGTGGACTTTATTAGCATCTAATACGATCCCATCAGTCTCAATGACCGATAAACAGGGAGACGCTTCAAATGGAATGAAACAGCTATTTGTCATTCCCCTACTGTAACCTCAATGCCATTAGCCAATGATTATCCATTACCGCTGGCTAGTGACTGAGCATCAAATAGGTAAATGCTGCAAGTTGGAGAGTATAAAGCGGAAGAATCACAGCTTAGAGTGAATAATTATCAGCGTGAATGATTATTAGAATTGTTGATAAGATTGTGTCAAAAGCCTGTGGGGGAGAAATGTTACGAAGCCTTCCATTTTCTGAGGCTGTGTGTGTGTGTGTGTGTGTGTGTGTGTGTGTGTGTGTGTGTGTGTGGGTGAAGCTGTGTGTTCCCCTCACAGAGGGATTCCGGTGAATACATGTCTAGGATCTCAATATTATCTGTGGTGTTATATTGGTGGCTGTCGGCTAGCCGAGGAAATGTCAAGAAACTATGAAAGGGAAGGTCAAATTAAGAGTCATACATCACATGACTATGATGTTCTGTGTCAGTTTGTGTCCTTTTTTTAAAGCATGAATCAAAATCAATTCGGCACAAATATGATGAAATACAAGCAAAGTCAGGTCAGAAGTCAGAACCTCTTAACATCCGGATCTTTTCAGGATGGAAATAGCATCGATGCAAAAGAGTCCTAAAGAAAAAGGGAATGCATAATTTGACAAGTCAAAGACAGCAAAGGATAATTTCCTCCCAAAATGACGAACTGTCAAACCAATCTGAGCCACAAGTCCTGCCTCCCCTTCTCATCCGTCCTCTGTCGCTCTGTGTCTCTGATCAGTCCCGCTCCTCAGGCGGAGACGCCAAATCCTCAGATGACATGGTCTTTGATGTGGCAGCTGACATCCTGAGCAAGCTGCCGGCAGACTTTGACTTGGAGGCAGTGATGAGGCGATTCCCCACCAGCTACAATCAGAGCATGAACACGGTGCTGGCGCAGGAGATGGGCCGCTTCAACAACCTGCTCTGCACCGTCCGGGAGTCCTGCGTCGACATTCAGAAGGCCATAAAGGTACACGGGAGGAGCTGGTGGAGAATGGGTTTGCTTATACAGTATATTGTTGTCCGCATGTGAGGTGCGTAGTCACAATCCCCTCAAATTCCCTCTAACGTGGAGATGTTTCAGTTTGACCTCAACCCTGGTCTCATTCTCAGGGATCCTTATTGTTTGGATACTTATAGGATGATGCATTGCCAAATGCACTGTAATTACACTAAATGTGTTTGTTCCAGATAACAGTAAGTCCAACTGATGAATCATCATTGATTTCACATTTTTGCGCTGTGAAAGCAATATTTCAGCACACCTCTGCTGAATGATTCCAGGGGAAATTCTGGTAATGCATCATCAGAAAAACAGATACCGTAGGCAGTCGGCACAGCACTCCAAAGACACTAATCTAACACCGTCATTTTCCATTATGAGCACACACTCGCACAGTGAAAGTTTAGGGCAATTAGTGGGAATGATCCACCGGGCAGAAGAACGGCCTGCTCCTGAAAATCTATGTACAGTTTGTCACTCTGTTTTGTATCTCACAAGCGCTGTTGTTGGATTATGCACCAGGTAAAGGTATGAGCTGTAGAAAAAGTGAAATACATGATGGAGATGTTGTTGACCCCGTGGGAATGACAGGGATAAATCATTATTTAGTACTCTTGACCTTCTCTCAGAAAGTACTCTTATCCTCTGTAGCATAAAGAGGAGCCCACCCTGCTAGCTACAGTGTCTCCGTTCCTGCAGCCCCTTTATGTATTCATACCTTGTTTTCTTTTTGCCAAGGCCACAGGTCTTTTTTGTGTTTTCTACAGCCATGCTAGCAACCTTACCTTCATGGTAATCAATGCAATATTTGTTGAGAGATTTCAGTGTGGACCAAAGTCACAAACCGACTGTGTTTTGACAACCGATGATGTTCCCCTAGAGAGCCACGCTGCTAGCACAGCCAAAACAAATATGAACAAGTGTGTATGATGTCACATTTCTGAAAGAATAGTTTGAAACTTTGTTGTGTTGTGGTTTTCACTTGAACCATTAAAAAAAAAATAATAATAAATCCTCGTGGGAGGGTGCCTAAGTAGTTGGCAGTAACACCACCGCTGTGCGTGATGAGCTAAGACTCTCGACAATTAGACAATTAGCGGACTCCCAAATATAGCTGTCTTCCAGCTATGATCTTTCCTAATATAATTTTAATCATGGTTTCTTTTTTTTTTTTTTTTTCAAATTGCCACCAAGAGACACACTTGAAGCTGTGAAAGTATCTACTTAGGCCCTAACATCCTCAAGCAAAAATAATTACTGGCTTTGTATTTCCAGAGGTTTGGAGATGTTGCACATGCCAAGACATAGCCTCTAATTGGACTGCATTAGACCAAGAGGACTGTAATCATTTAGTTCATAGCGTTGAAAGCTAAAGACCCCGACTGAACGTATATGTGCATGAATGTGTCCTGATTACACCACATTCAAAGAATAAAACGAACATGCCTGAGCACACGCACGTGTCTCTTTTATATCGTTTGATAAACGAACTCCACACACATTTCCTCTTCTCCTGAGATGCATAAAGAGTCAGGAGAGGGAATGAGCATGTCGTCTTTCATACTTGTATCAAAGGCCCCCCTGCAGAGCAAATAAGAGTTTCCATTATGTGGCTGTCTGTCACCTACCTCCACAGAGAGCTTTTTAAGTGACAAGTAGGAATTTCTCTCATGTTGGATTCAGTGTTAGAAAAGAGCTGGAACGGCTTCACATTTTCAGGTAGCGCAGAAGTTAATTACGTGTTTTTGGCGGAATGTGTGTGTTTTGCATGTGCGTGCGTGTTTGTGTGTGTGCGTGTGCAGGGACTGGTGGTGATGTCTGCAGAGCTGGAGGAGGTGGTCTGCAGCATCTTGACGGGTCGTATCCCCGGCATGTGGATGAAGAAGTCCTACCCCAGCCTCAAACCGCTGGGGAGCTACGTCAATGACTTCCTGGAGCGACTCAAGTTCTTACAGGTACAGACACCCGCTGTAACGTTCAAAATCACATTTTTTACTTAAAGAAGGTGGCGATGAGGGGTAAAAAAACAGAAAGAAAAAAGGGAAACAGAAACGAGAAAGAATCGAAACGTGGATGAAAGAAAGAAAGAATAATGTGTTTACTTTTATTCTTTTCCCCATAAAATGTAAAGACCTTAGTCTTTTAATCACTCTCATAGCAGAGTCAGATTAGTGCATACATATCGACATATTAACATTAAAACACTGCTTAAATGGTAACAAGCTATTGCGTAATCGACTGCACAATCAGATTCTTTGTTTGTTTCGGGTAGTTTTACTTGTTAAACCGACACATCCAGATTTTAGTAAGGTGTTGGGCCACCACAAGCCTCCAGGTCTACCTCCGTGCATGCTGTGGCCTCTATAGTGAATGATCTCTTACCCTGCCTTAAGCCGTGTCACACTGGAGTTACACAAGACCACTTCATTCCACTTGTGTGCACATACAGTAGGAGGAGGTAGGGGGAGTTAGTCATGCTTTTCACTCGTGGGCAGGTTTAATACAGGAAACACACGTACTCCTCATGTGAGTCCGCAAAGTGAACTTCTTCATCCTCATCAACAGTCAGTTCACATGTTTCCCTTTCCCCTGTTTTCACAGGAGGAACACTGTATTCCTCCGGATCATCATTAATCAGTGGAGGGAAAAAGAATGTACTGTGTGTGTGTGTGTGTGTGTGTGTGTGTGTGTGTGTGTGTGTGTGT
>NW_022280116.1:508598-537304 GCF_004355925.1 Anarrhichthys ocellatus
GTGTGTGTGTGTGTGTGTGTGTGTGTGTGTGTGTGTGTGTGTGTGTGCGTGTGTGCGTGTGTGCGTGTGTTATCCAACGGAGATGTCCACCCATGACTCCCCACAGGGTGAACTGGAAAGTCACGGGATTTTCATCTGAGACAGCATGCTTTCAGAAACAGAATACCTTGACATTTCGGGGAATATGATTGTTTGCTGTTTTTAGGGGAGTGAAGAAGAAAAACATCAGTTTCCCCTCAGTTTGTTCAGTCGACTGATATATCCGAGACATTGCACCCTAGCTTACAGCAGCACGGAGACTGGAAGCATCTAAGACGGGTCCATCCTCGCTTAAATGAACTATGCAATCAACATTACATTGCTCCCTCCAAACTTAAAAAAGGCTTGGTTGTGGGCAAGTGCGTGTGTTTACAGGGGAGCTTTGGTATTTTTCAACCTTTGCAACCCATGTTTCGTGTCTGACTAACGGGGACAACAATTTTGGAAATTGGCTGGTTCTTGAGCGAGAGTTACTGTAGTTCCACAAAAAGTGCTTGATTTTGCCACTGACAGGCTCAGATTGTTATCATTGGTGTCTGACAACATAATGGAAAGGACCCCACAGAGAAGCAGAGAAGGAGTCCCCCCCCCACACACACACTCTAGCTCCTCGTCCGCTCTTCAATTTACATGAGCTTCTCATCTGTAAACTCTGCCACAAATAAATAAAGGCGACCATTGACTTCTCCTCTCTCCAACTTACTCACGTTTCTGCTGTTGTAGGATTTCAGAAGGAGACTCCTGTTCTCTCAGTGTCAGTGGCAAAAACAGGCACTTTTAGTAGACACGCTGTACATTGAAGCTGTGCAAGTTCTCCCCCAATGCTGAACCAAATTTCAGAAATTGTTGTCACTTAAACACAAAAACATTTAAAACCCTCTCGGTTTATAAAGAATAGCAGATATGTTCAAGGATATTAATAATGATTCGGAAAAGTTTTGTGATCAAGTGAAGAATCTTCTTTTGACATTACAATTTGTGTGCTGCATTGACCTCAGATCAGACATTTTGTCTTGTTTTGTGAGCCTGAACCTGATGAGGATTATGGAACAAGTATTGTAAACCGAAGCAAAACTCAACCATCTCAACCCCTCCACTCCTTTGTAAATGTCCCTCTCTTCTCTGGCCTGCTGTGTTTTCAGGACTGGTACGAACACGGTACGCCTGCTGTATTCTGGGTGTCAGGATTCTTCTTCGCCCAGGCCTTCCTCACAGGCAGCCAGCAGAACTATGCCAGGAAACACACCATCCCTATTGACTTGCTCGGCTTCGACTTCGAGGTCCTGGATGAGATACAACACCAACAGCCTCCAGAGGATGGTAGGATACTAACGGGGTTAATGAGATAGGGCGAGAAAAGGGGTGTTTCTAGTGAAAGAAGGATGGTACTAGAATAGCTTTAGACAGGATAAAAACGCCTCCATTCGACACACCATCTAACAGTTTAATGAAGGTATAGATAAAAGACGGCAGAATGATGGAGAGCACTGGAGGGAAAAAAGAGATTAAAGAGGGTACGAAGGGATGAAAAGTGAGGTTTCAAAGCAGAAAGTGAAATAGGAGGAACATACAGTACGCAGAGGATGAAAGAGAAGAAACAAACAGATGGAAACTGACTGTATGTTAAAAAAGGCAGAGTGTAAAGTAAGTCAAAGCCTCCCTGCCTCTCCCTTATACATGCAGCCTTGCGTCAGCCCCTCGCTATGCCTCCAGCTCTGCTGTGAGATTCTAAGTCCCATAAAGCCTCGCCCTCAATCAGACCCCAGCTGGGGCCCCATCACACCGACACAGCCTCTGCTGCCGAGCTACAAATCTGACAGTGTGTTTGTGCATTTGGGCGTGTGCCACTGACAGGATGCCGACAGTCGGTTATCTCTAAATCTCACCACCTTTCCTCCACCTATAAGGAGAGCTCACAAGCTTTAAGAAAAGACAGCGCTGCAGCACAGAGGTCTGCTCAGCTCGCTTTACGGAAAAGCCGACAAGCATCATAGTCCCAGGGTTGCTCCATAACTGGAGGTTATGAAAAGTTTTAATGTCATAGTATAACTAACCACTCCTCTTGTGCCTCTGAATTGTCTCCGGTTGTGTGTGTGTGTGTGTGTGACACTCAGGTGTGTACATCAGAGGTTTGTTTCTGGATGGCGCCCGCTGGGAGAGGACGACCAAACTTCTGGCTGAGTCCTACCCCAAAGTGCTGCATGACCCCATGCCTGTGGTGAGTGAGGAGCACGCACAGATACTGTACACAGACGGTGTCTATCGATTGGGACACGGGGGGCGGCCGTGGCTCAGGAGACAAGGGCAGGGTTGTCCATTAATCGGAAGATCAGCATGTCGATATCTAAACACTTGCAGTTGGTCTCAAAACATGGCACTTAAGTTGCTCAATTCGCCCAAAACTGACACGGACAATTAAAACATTGGTCTGTGATTGGATGTTTCTTGCTGGAATGCACCAAAGGAGTCGTATTTAACTACTTCCCTTTGGTTTTATTGTACACAGCACAGACTTGTTCAGTCAACTTTTTTTTATCAAAGAAACAGATTTTAGTTAGAGTTAAAGCTAGGGTTGGTAATCTTCTTCAAAACATTTTTTCTTCATCACTACATCATCACGAATCAAATGCGCTGACAAAAAAAGGAAAGAAAATGCAGAGTCATGAGGACTGTAATGAGCCGTTCAGTCATTGGTCCATTTGGTTTTGCATCAACAGAAGTGACACGAGACAGAGAAGCTAAGCACAACCGAACGCTGAATATGAAATTTTCAGGTGATCCAAAAAAACGTTACAATCAACTGTCGTGAGCTGAAAACACGCAGACAACTCACAGACCGAACAACGCCGTGGCAACGTGACCTGCCAATCACAATCACAAGGTTACACGCTAAAAAGCATATGCTGCTTTCATCGTTTACTTTCAATGGGACCATCATTTCCTAAAATAACATCATGTTGTATTAAAGAAGACTTGAAACTAGCGATCGTGTTGCATAACATATTCTTGCATAAACTTTGAGGGGGTTTATTGATTCTGCTCCTGTGAATCTCTCTGGGCGTCAGAAGGGAGGAAAGATAATATCTGTTTACATATCAAATTATAAGAAATGGGGCAGATTCCATCATTATTTAGCTTGTAAACTCCTACGAGCCAACTGTTGTTTTTTTGTAATCAGAGACCAGCATTGTGAGTCTCCAAGGAGAACATGATCAACAACCACCACACTGTAGCTGCAGCTCTGCCCAGGAGGATGTTCACAGCTCCTTGTTCTGTGGATGCAATACTGAGCAGCAGCTTCAGCACTTTCGTTTAAATACGTCGTGCCTGCAGGAAGCCCGGCTCCTTTCCTCATCCTTTTTATTAATTAACAGAGCTCGATATGGTATATGAAAGCCGACTGACAGAGGGATGGAACAGAGAGCGAGGACTGATCAAGTCTTTATTTTCCCTCTGTTCTCTCCTCTTCACAATGTATTCAGTGATTAGGAATAATGCACAACACTGAGTTTTCTTTGTTTGTTGAAATGTTCAGACATTTCAGGGCAAGTTATTAACAGGATCAGTTTTCTGACAAGAGCCGAACTTAATTAAAAATGTGCTTATTACACGTGTGTGTGTGGGGTGGGGGGGGGGGAATCACAACACAGGCTGGCTTTGAAATGCAAATCCTCACCGAAGCGCTGCTTATGGAACCAGATGAGTACTTTTCTGGCTGCAACTCAACAAACAGTTTTTGTTTTGTTTTTGTGGAGATGTTTTTTCGAGCGGCCCAGTTTATCCCTTTTGCATAACCAAGACTTCTTAATAGCCCGAGGGGACTCTTCCTTGTGAATGCAATTGTTTTATAAGTTTCAGTCCCCGGAGTTTCACATTTGAAAGTTAATGTTTGTTTCACGTCCTGACCTTTGAACCTAAAATACAATCTGATCTCTTCGCTTCTTTGACAACCATCACGAGAATGTTCAATTTTGTTCTTTGTCATAAGAGGGACAGAATTTCATTTGATAGTTTAATCATTCCTCTAGTCCCTGAAGGACAGTGACTATTTGCTAAAGCAGCTAATGGAGGTAGAACTGACATGTGGAAGCCAGTTTAAACTTTAAAGTCCCGTGGTTTGATCCTGTCTGCCTCACTGGTCCTCTCTCTCTCTCTCTCTCCTGTCAGATGTGGCTGAAGCCTCTCAAACGGCAGGACGTCCCCCAGAGGATGTGCTATGTGGTGCCCGTCTACAAGACCAGCGAGCGGCGCGGCACCCTGTCCACCACCGGCCACTCCACCAACTACGTCATCGCCATGACGCTCAACTCCGACGTGGCCTCTGAACACTGGATCAGACGAGGGGTGGCGCTGCTCTGCCAGCTCAACTCCTAGTCAGTCTCTGAGTGTGTCTCGATGACATGCGCTGACATGTCATGAAATAACACCCGGTCTCTCTTTTTACGCAGTACCTACAAATCTACATGAATAGACCGGTGACGGGTGTTAAGAATTAGGTAGCAGAGAACCGTTTTCAGAGATTACTACTTGTATAGGAGAGAAATGAAGTCCTACGGTATTCTATGAAGGGAACGTTTTGAAAATCGATGTAAGTTTTACCGGCCACAAACGCCATTGATTATTTCGGTGAGCTTACAAGCCTACATTGTTGTGCATGTTAGAGCTGACCGTGCTGTATTTTTTGTCCTTGAAGTAAAAAAACCCAAAAAAAACAGTATGAGTGAATTTATTATGGTCACATTGGTCTTATCCTACCCATACATGTAAAAGGGTATCATTCTTCACATACAGATGTATTTACATTCATTTTTTTAGGTTTTATGAATCATTCGGAAAGTACTGAGTATTTTGAAAATACAGAGACTGCCCATTTCTGAATCTAACCTTTCCAAATATGAAATTGTTATTCTCTCTTTAAGGCAGAAGTTGGCCATTTTGAATTTTAGCATTTTGCCTTCGGATTATTCACTACGATTTTTTTGTATGTCAACAAGAATACCTTTAGGGGTACGATTCAAGTAAAACGGCTTTTGTTGCGATTTGTGAGAAAGCAAGTTACATTACTCGACTTGCCCCCAAACATTACAGTAGCCTGATTACCGACAATATTTCAATACTAATACCGATAATTGAGCTCGACTGCTGATGGCAGAAACACTCAGCCGCAGCGTACACATTTATTTAGTTTCTAAAAGTATGCGTTGTTCACTGAGCCTTTGTGTTTATGTGAGAACCGGCTTTGCTAAACCTGCTGATCTGGGAACAGAAGCTGAAGCAGGAGACGAGTGGAGAGAGGAGATGTTGTGCTCCCTGTAACATTATGCCAGAAAGAGAGATCTTTTCAGAGTTTATTTTCGTTCCGTGATGAGGAGAATGCACAGACAGGCAAACAGCAAGAATGTCACACTTTGCATTTTTTATATCCAGATTACTAAACAAACATACAGACAAGAAAGCAAAAATGAGAAGAATCATCAACCTTCATTTCGAAGAAACTTTGGGGGCATACTGTCACTAGCCAATCGCACGCTTGACAGCACAGTTTGGATTTTAATTACACAAGAAATACAGAAACTCTAAGAAAATCAGAAAGAAGGACCCCTTCTCTCTTAAATAAAATACAATATTGCAGGAAAATACCGGATAAATATCAAATAGTCACGTTTCAAATTATGAACTGTACTTTGAATCGGAACAGAATGAAAGCACATTCAGATCCCGTCGAACATAAGATGAAATAATACAATTCCTGTTAAAAGACAAAGTGATGCAGATAAGTTATGTGTTCACACAACTGCATCACCCAAAAAAAAAAAAAAAAAAAAAAAGGCTCAGAACACCAGTCTCAATATGCCCCAAAGTCTTCTTCGTGATCTTCACGCGGTTCATTTAAAAAGTAACAAAAGGCTGCGAATAGTTAACTTTGCAGTACAAAGAATGAAATCAAATGTACACTCAACACAACGTCCGTACCGTTTTCACTCATGCTTCATGCATGATGACTCAGACGGGTCAATAACGCCACTTCGATGGGACCGATGATGATTTACAGCCAGTTGAGACGTAAGATGATGGATGTCACACAGTGACAGGATAGATGAAGCCACACACATTATCGGTGTGCTCTAGCAGCTGAAGCTAGGCTAGCTAGCTTAAGGACAGCCAATGGAATGTAGGGGAGGGGGGGGTCAAGCGCCAGCCACTGAAAGTCCACACTCTGGGCCAGTTTTGGCACGGTCAGCAGAATGTCGATAATGTACGCCCTCTTATCTCAGCATATTAATCTATGTCTATGTCCTACGGTTTAATACCTCAGGTCAAACGTCCGTTACTGTTCCCATGTGATACGAGAGAACCGTCCTCCGTCTGATCCGTCTCAGGAAGTTCACTCACTGACACAAGTACTTTCAAATCTATTTTTTAGCAGCAACAAAACATTGATTTCTTTTTGCCACTCGACTACTGAAGCTATAAAGACCTCGAGTATTTACAGTTCATCATAAAAAAAAGAGAATTTGTGTGACAACTCGACCTCCTACTGTAATGAAACGTCCAGTGCAGGGTGGTCCGACTGGAATAAGCACCTTTCAGGAACTCAAAGAGGCGGCTCCCTCAAGAAACCTATAAACTACAATTCACACTGTGAAGCTGCTGATTCTTAGGAAGAAAGATACGCCGTAAAGGCCTAACGGCTACAGATTGTCAAACCCTTTAAAAAAAAAAAAATAAAAAAAAAAAGAATTGGTCGGACATTTGTGACGTCTAGTTTCTTAGCAAAATCATGAAAGTCTTAAATGCACATTTGTAAAGGCTCTGGCAGCTGTGTTAGCTATCACTATGAACTACAAGGGTTAAAGAATTAGAATTAGTCAATAAAATGCAGCAAAAAAAAGAAAAGCACTGAGCTTTAGATCTACCGGGGAAAAGTCAGGGGAACACTTTTCTGTTTTGACACTTAAAAGCTGTCGATACATTTTGAACGTGAAGCTAAATGTTTAATTGCGGGTGTAGCCGACTAAAGGGAGCGCTCCGCCGGTGCTGCTCCAGTGGCCGGGGCTTGGCACAGAGACACACGAGATGTTTCAGACATCAGGAGCCGATGATGGATGGAGCGCAGATGTACCGGGCATGGATGACGGGACAGAGCACAGGATGGATACGAGATGAGACGACAACACGCTAACAACAGGTGATGATGATGATGATCATGATGATGGCGATGCATAGGCGGCGAGCTGCCGGGCCGTGACACCACCTTCCCGTCTGCAGCTCTTTTTTTAAATTTTATTTCTTTTTTTCTTAAGATGGAGCCTAGAGCGGTTCGGAGCAGAGGAGGTGTTCTCTGGTTTTTCGTGTGCAGCAGCCTCGCTCTCCTTTTCCAGAATCGGAGTTGATGGAGGAGAGATAATGGAGGGGCAGAGTGTAAACACCACTGGCAGAGTCATGAGATGTGCATAAGCGTACCGCTGCATGTTTTTGGAATGGAGGCACTGGCCATGAACGAGACCCACACCGCATGCAAGACCGGGCCGCTTGTGTTGCGAACGAAGCATGTTTAAGGCCAAGGAGGACCAATATTGATACATCCAGCTCTCCCCTCTTTCACTCCCCACCCCCCCGCTCTCCTCGACTAAAAGCCAAAATTGAAAACGATGCGGTCCTCGAAGATGGCGATGAGCAGCATGATGCTGAACCCGGTCAGCAGGCCCAGGTTCTGCAGGACAAAGTGTCCCAGCTGGCAGCGCTTGTGGTCCTCGCTGTCCCCGTGAAGCATCTCTGGCAGCTGTGAAAGAGACAAAGTGACCAGTTGGAATCAGAGACTGACTTCCTGGAATTAGCGTTGCAGATCAGTAGAGGGAGGCAGCGTGAGCTGATGTTGTTAGGGAGGGGGGGGGGGGGGCAATTATCACTCTGGGGCTGTCGATGGGAGCGCGCCAAACTCACCATATCCACCAGAGCCACGTAAAGGAACATGCCGGCCGTGATGGCGAAGATCCAGCTGGTGACATTGTGTGTGTACTGGCCCACGGCGGTGCCAATCACCATGCCCACGTAGGCCATGAGGGCGGACAGCAGATTGTAGAAGATGGCCTGCTTCACTGACATCCCGGCTTTCAGCAGCACCGCAAAGTCACCTGTCAGCCAGGAGACACACACGCACATATACACACAGTCATTTAAACACCATTTAAGCAACTCCCATGCACCCGTCTCTTATCCTGACACTTGGGTACCCGGCCTCTGTGTCTTGAGTGATTCTGTTCGTTACACAAGTTGTTTATGAAAGGTTAAAAGCAACAGAAACTGAAAGTTGGTGACAGCCATGTGTCCGATTCCTGTTTACGCTTCGCAAAGCGACGCTGCACTTTGCAGGCGCACAGAGCCCCTCTGTGAATAGCTCGGCGCTCGTCACGCTGTGTTTGTTTTTTAATCTTTTTTTTCTGTTTTCGGTCTATTCTGCCGCTGCCTTTCGGTGACGAGGTGAGCACGTTAGAAGCGAACTCTCTCCACACATCCGCCTCCGTTATCTGTCTTCGAGCAGGTGGGAAAACAGACCAGGAGCCTATCTCTCTCTCTCTTTCTCTCTAAGAAATATGTCCTTAACTCCCTTCTGATGCGCTTATGATTACACATGCACGCCGTAGCCTCTCTACCCTCTTCAATCATAGCCGGGGCCAAATGCAGGAAGAGGCCCAAGTCTCAGCGGAAACGCCCTGGATTTGGAGAGAGAGAGAGATGAATACTGAGAAGGGGGTGGCCTACATTTCCTGCACTGTGTAACAAGCGGCCTCTTTTCCTGGCTAATTACCTCAATGAATATATTACCACTCTGCTCTCATCCATCAATCAAATCCAGAGAAAAAGGGTGGAGGTGGAGGGGAGAAATTAAAGAGAGACACGCCTAACTTCAATGGACTTTTTTTTCTTTTTACGTTTCCTGCCTCCCTGGTTCCAAACCGTCCGACAGTCAGACACGGCTGCCGCCGCCTCATCTACCGCAATTAACACACCCATCACTGCCAATTAGTTTCACTCTGGGTGGTTAAAGAACCCTCATAATCATCATCTTTGCCATCCAGCTGCCTGGCGGGAGGGGGGGGGCGGCGGCGGCTTTTGTGTCGAGGAGGAGCTGAGAGGTGCACTTGTCAAACTGCTGGGTTTGTCTGACGAGCCGGCCCTACAGGGGTGAAGGCGCGGCGGCAAGTGCCGCTGAAGAGCGGGTTTGCCGAATCAACATTAAATGTGAAAAAAAGAACACGGGGGCGAGAGAGAGAGAGAGACTGATCTCGCAAATCTTAACGTGCCGCTTGAGACAGGCGCAGTCAACCATCTGGAAAACTCGAGTGCGACTGAGTCGAAACGGAGACAAAAAAAAAAAAAAAAAAAAAAAAGCATGTTGGACCAGAATCAAAGCTCCTCTGTGCGATCCTGAAGCCTCACAGATGACAGCCAGTGACTGCAGATTTCTTTTTGGCAGTTTTTGCAGCAAAACGCGAAGCATCACAGACTTTTAAAGCAGGCGGTTTGCAGCGTTAGTTGAACCCAAATGTGTTTCACCCTCCCCCTTTTTTCCTTGCGTAGACGCTTTTAACGGAGGCAGACGTGAACACGGAGACAACAGAGAGGAAGCTGCTGGTCAACACGAGGGGGAGCAGGCAGACATAACGTTCAGGCTTTTAACCGACGTGGTGGCTCTATTCATCAAGCGCACAAACGAGGCTGCACCAGGACCAGACACATCATGAGCACTGATGTGCTGCGCGTGGGCCCCGTTGTCTGTCTTTCCCCCCGCCGCTCTCTCGCTATAAACAAACAGGCGGAGGAGAGCACTGTGGAGTAAGAAAAGAAAGTAAAATGTTCACCGCCGCCGAGTCAAACTGAATCAAATGGGTCCTTGGAGGGAACGGATTCCAATGCAAATGAACGCACCAGCAGCTGGAGCGCCTTTTGAGGCTGACTGTATTGAACAACGCGCGGCAGGCGCGGTACATCATCCTCCCTGACAGACACGTTGACAGGCCATTTTGCCGCTGTCAGAGGGAAAAAAAAGCCATTAATCAGGCGGGAAAGAAGTACATTTTTCTGGAGTGAGGAGAAGAGTGATGGTTATCGACACCGCCGGGTTTCTTAACAAGTTCCGAGGGACCGGAGAGGGTGTGAGACTCCCTGGGATCATAGTTCCAGTCAGAAAAAAAACGATCCGTTTGGCAGCGATTTAGACACTTATCATTACGCGAGCGAACTTGCGAAGCCTCCACAAAGCGCCTTTGTTCTATGTGTTGGATAAATGAGGTGTGCCTGGTGTGAGATGAGAAAATAACTTGTTGTGTTTGACACTTTTCTTTTGTCGCACTCCACTTACCAAGTTCATGAGGTAATTCGTGGCAGAAAACAGCCACTGATGTGCTGATGCCTCCCGTCACGTTTGCGCTGAATGCTGCGCCTGTAGACAAATGTTGGGGAAGGGTGGGGTTAGGCCTGTTCTCTGCTGAGCTGAAAGATTAAAGATTGATGCCACTTCTGTGTCTGTTACGCTACATGTGAAGCTAGAAACAATCAGCTAAGCATAAAGACAGGAAACAGGGACAGCTAGCTTTAGCCGGGCACAGTGACTCCTTGCTCCGAAACACAACAAGTTACTTTAAGGGAGAGGTACGTAGCTTGACACATAAACTCAACACGGCACTTATGGAAGGCCACTGAATGAGGCTGAAAGCTGATGGAAGAATTCCAGTAAGTGACCGTAACTTTTGTCAAACATCTGTTAGCGGAGTAACAGGGATTCCTCACTTATTCATTTGTAGAATAACCAACCAGAACCTCTTACCTATAGCCAGGCCGTCACTGAAGTTATGCATGCCATCGCCCATGATGACCATCCAGGCGATGCTGGCTATGCCGGCATCCTTCATCTCCTGGTCGGAGTGGCAGTTCCCGCCGTGGGAGTGACCATGGCCGTGCGAGTGGCCGTGCGAGTGGCCGTGCGAGTGGCCGTGGTGCTTGGCCTTGCCCCCGTTCTCCTTGGTTGGCGACTGGTGGTCTTGTCGGGCATTCTCCGGCGCCAGCGGCGTCTTGTTGGTGGGGGAGTCAGGCGTCCGCAGCTCCGAGATCTGCGTGTCGTTGTGGCCGTTGTCGCAGGAGACGGCGGTGTTATCGGGGTCTGTAGGAGACGGAGGGGGAGATGTTTAGGGCCAAAATAAAAAAGCACCCCGTGAAGGAGCTGGTGGAGGCTGCGAGCTGCCGTGAAGGCTTCTTACCTTCGCTGAGTGGCTTCAGGTGCAGCCACTCCGCATCCGAGCGCCGATTTAATTTGTGATCGGACAACTTCCGGCCGATCTTGCCCTCCTCGCTCGCCTTCTTCATGTCCTGTGAGCAGCATGAGACACACGATTCTATATGCTCTGTCCACGGAAATTCAATACGTCATACATTTAAGCAGCTGCTAGTCTTACCCTGTGGTCTTTGTAGTGCTTAAACATGCCGATGCAGTGTTCGATGATGAAGAGGAGGTAGATGCCGGCCAGCGCCGTTAGGCCCTTCCACACTCCGTCAAAGTCCGCTATTAGATCAATTTCTTTATCCGGCTTATGCTCGCTGTGGTCGTGCGGCTCTAGGGACTGTGGACGAGGAGAAAAACGGAGGGATATTGGGGGGTGTTAATAAAGTCTGTCCCACACTAGCCATACATTTAAAAAAAAAAAAAAAAAAAAAAAAAAAAAGTTCATGACATGATGGGTTCATCAGGAATTCAATTAAATGGTTTTTTAAATGCTTTTGTGTGACCCTACATATTTACAGTTCTATATCAATCATAAAAAGTGCAATAATGACATCAGCTGAGCTACAAATACATACAATTTGTAATGAAATGAAATACAAGAAATCCGGTGAGTTTGAAGACAATGAAACAGAAACATAACTGAATATATAAACCTGCTGTTAGATTTGTGACCCCTGTTTGATTTTCATACAATCCCTTTACATGGTGGTCAGAACCGTCTTAAACTCATTCGATTTGTGTGAATAATACACCAAACAGCAAGTCAGCTATTCATGACATGGTGGTGCATGAAGCTGTGACGAGTGATGCGAGGCAGCCCTGACATGTCACCTCTGCTGGCCCGCTATTGGCTGATATAGTGCTTGGGTTGATGATTGTAGTCTGTGTTTTACACGAGTCGGCAAAGAAGAATCCCACTAAGACGTTTAGTTTTTTTATACAAAACGTTTTTACTTACTTTTTACCAACAATTTCTCTGGAGTTTTATAAAGACCAGCCCTGATTTTTTTTCATACATATACACAAAATGATTGATGTCGTCCATCTCTGTGGGTGTGACAAGAGCAGCATCCTGTAAAAGTACTCACGTGGGGCAGCAGATGAAGGAGGGCGTCACCGCTGAGCGTGCCCACGGCCAGCGCCACCAGGAAGGTGAGCAGGAACTTGAAGCAGGACTGTTTGAGGATGGGCACGAGCACCACGCCCAGCAGAGACAGCAGGCTGATGATGGTGATGGACACAAACCCCGACAGCCACACCCACCCTGGACAAGGGGACAGACAAAAGACAAGTCACTCTCCAGGAACAGCCACGGCTCCACCTGCTCGCTGAAGGTATTGTTTCCCTTCCACTCCACATGTGAAGGAAACTATCCCTCAGAGGACTTTCCGACCCGCGCGTCCTTGTGATGACACACGATACCTAAAGCAAGAAATGTGAAGTGACATTTTTCATTCGAGGCCGCAGACGTGAAGCCGAGGAGGAATAAGTCAGAAAAGTACACTATCATTTAAAACTGTCAGCCGAGGACACGTATCAAAACAGCGTGCCAGAGACGGCGTGAGGCAAAACTTCACGATTCTTTCGTCACAGAGGACGGAATGTTTAGTGTCGTATGAAATTCAATGTCAAGTCAAAGCTGGCGGCGTGTTTGCTAAAGCGGCCCCTCGCGGCTGGCGTTCATTTATAGCACCGGAGCGCAGTGTGCGTGTAATGCACATCTTACAGACAATTGACTTCTGTGAGGCGTTTCAGGGGAAAGTCACAACAAGGTGTACATTCAGAAGTGAAAGGTAAAGCAAATATATGATCCTCACAGATTGAGCTGGTTATTAATGATTAAAACATTTAAACTTAATCGCTGGCTTTGTCAAGATCAAAGGGTTTGACCATTAATTATGTCCCGATACATTTTGTCAACATATTACATAGTGGAATGTGATTGGTCAAGTCTTGTGTCAACTGATCCTTGAATTATGGTTGTTTTTTTTCTTGCTCATGGATCCCCTTTTGTTGAAGTTTTGTATATCTGTAGAAAAAACAACATTTTTGGCAGATATACTTGTTACTATCATTCTGCTGTTGTTTCAGAATAATGGACAGCCTGTTTGTTGCGTGTAGAGGTGTGTGTGTGTGTGTGTGTGTGCGTGCGTGTGTGTGTGGTGCAGTGCAGTCAGCGGCAGGCCTGCTTGCTTTACGTGGTTGAATTGAAATGGTAGAATTTTTGGTTCTAATTCCGTTTGTCCCTAATTGTAGGTAAAAGGTAAGGAAGTGAAGGGAAATGACCGGGAAGTAAAGGGAAACATGCCTCCCCTGCTGATTTTAGAGAATGGTTCATAAATTGAAAATATAACTAGCGTGAGTGTGAGTGCTCTGATCAATACGTTTATTCTTTCATTTTTAAACAGCAGCCTTATGTCATCGTTATATATATATATATACGATGAATGATCCTTTGTTTTATAACCACATCTTCCCGTCACTGTGACGATTCAACTGTAATATTTGCTGGCGAATCAGGCTCCTTGTCGAATAGTTGACTATTCAGAGCCCCCAGCTCCCTTTAAACTATTTAGCCCTGATATAGCTTAATCCATCTCAACAAAAAGAACCAAAACTGCCATCTAGCCAGAGGGGGAAAATGACTCATAACAGCAGAATCACACTGGCAGACACACTTCCTCTCCTCATCTAATCGGCCCCAGGTGGTGTCGCTTGTGAAGAGATGATCTGAAACATGTCTTACGCCTGATAGAGCGCTCTTTAGAGAGACTGAATCAAGCTGTTACTGTCCCATTACCCAGCTGTAGGATTAAAAAACATTGAAAGAAAAGAAAAATGCCCCCCCCCCCCCCGGCAGCCATCTCCTCACTCCAAACAGGAGGCTGGAGTTCCTCGAGGGGAAATATTTGAACTGAAGAGGAAGGCCCCGATGCTGAAGTGCTGATTACAGCCACTTCGTCATTAGCTTTTGGGAAGCTTGCTACTCAAACCCTGACCCTCGTCGCAGGTTTGCATGTGTCCTCTGACGCCATGACAGAACAAACTGGTGGCATTTGGTGTCTTAATGATAGAGTTCATCGCTATTATTGGATTTTGGATTTGGGGGGATACTGTCCCTTTAAGGGCCAATACAGACCCCTTGACAATGCAGCTGAGCACCATACTCATTCAGGACTCTTTGAGCTCTTTTAATTCAACCATAAGGTGTATTTTATTATATTAAAGCTGTTAATAAAAGCTGTTATATTACCAACAGCTTTCTGAAACTCTTTATTTTTGTACTCGGGGAACTCATTAACCTGACTCGCCAGATGGTTTGCTACACAGAAACCATCTGAGAAGCAGTCATTAGAAACTGTTTGGAAAAGGGCAGGCACTTAAAAAAAATACTTGGCAGGTGATTTGATGAACAATCTGTCAATCAAACTCTTGCCAAAGCCAGTTGGGAGAGGAGCAAAAACATCTTTTCCATTGGAAAAACACCTTCAGTGTTGTTGTTTGGTCTTCTTCCAATGAAGGAATACTCTCCAGTTCTGATATAACTGATGCTATTGCAGCCTCCATGCTAACCTCTTTAGGAGCCGCCACTGTTGTTTTGAACAGTCGCCTCTCCGTGTCAGCGACCTGTCAATCACAAGGTAGCCCCGCCCTAAAGCATACCCTGCTTTATGATCTATGTCACTCTAAATGGGACCATAATTAGCGAAATGAACATCATGCTGTATTGAAAAAGACTGAGAAACTAGAGATGAGTCGCCTCCTGCTGGCCATTAGAAAGAATGCAAGTTTAAGGCACTTTCGCATTGGCTTCACTTTTCACTGGGCGGAACCAGTGAGGACCTCTGCACCAGCATGTAAATGTAACACAGTATTATTGATACGAACAAGAACTTAGAATACAGAAAACAGACAAAAAATATCAAGAAAATAGATTTCAACGCTAGGTTTGCATTTTTGTATATTATATTTGCAGTGTTGCATTTATCCAAGTGTGATATTTCTTTGTATTTTTAAGGCAAAAGCATTTGTGGTCTTTACTTTCTCCTTTTCAAATACATGCTGTTTTGAGCATTTATTTTTGGCACTACTGCTATATTACTGTTTTGCATTCAGGATGTTTTCCGTTTTCTCTGTTGCGTTATTTATATTTAATAAAGACAACCCTCCGACAGGCATTACTGAGTAAAATGTGGATCCAGAATCTGTGTCCCCGCTACGGTTCACCGTGCTAAAATGACCCATCGTCTATAGTCTCTATAGTCAGAGAGACAGTTAATGTAACGGTTACATATTTTAGACCACATATTGATAACAATAATGTGCCATCTGCTGCAGCTACAGCATGAAGCACCAGTTTATCCGCGGTACATTAGGAAGGACGACCTGGACAGGCTGAATCCATTTCCTCCTCACAGATGAGAACGTCTTTAATGACCCTCACTTTCTCCTTCTTTTGTCACCACCGTTTTCAATGTGCTTTACAAAAGTAAAAGGCGCTGCGGTTGACCGCTTTCTTATTTGTCGAATCGAGCGGAACAACGCGGGACCCTGAGAGGCAACTGTACATCAGCCGGACCCCCGCAGGTCCTTCACGCTCACACAGCTCATCTACTTCTCTCCCTCTCTCATTACCCCTCAACGCAGTCCTGGTTTGGTGTGGAGGTAGGCGAGTGGGGCGGCGGAGGAGCGACGGACGCCGTGATGAGGGAATCGAAGAGAGGAGAAGGAGACCCACTGGTCTGTGTCTTCTCTCCAATTACGCATCTCCTGTGAGCCGTGGCTCAGACAAATGGCCCAGGGTGTCGCTAAGGCACTCCTAATTGGCACAGCGCAAAGAAAAGGGGAGGGGAGTGGGGACCGGAGAGAAACCCGGCTGCAAATTTCCCGAGGTCCCCCGTGGATGTCGGCGGGAGGTAAACGAGAGGTAGCTTCGCGGCGTGTGGCGATGCCTACGGTTGACTCATGGTGCACAATCGCTGACAATCTAGCGGCTCTAGTTTCCCGCTAATGAGGAGCCATTCCTGCCCCTTTGACTTGCTCGTGCTGCGTTGCTCGTCGTCATTACCATTTTTATGACTGTTTTCAGTGGTGACACACTGCAGCCTGAGGCTCATGTGACACAGGTGTCTCCGGAGGGGAGTGTGTGTTTAATAATTAAAGATTTAAGAGGGCGTACGGTTTGGGATTTCCTCCAATCTCACGGTTGAACTTCAGTACCTGCTGCTTTGACAGTTTAATTCTGTCCTAAAGTGTTCACAAAAGCTGTTGCAGCTACATACATATACAAATATATTTTTCTCTTTTAGTCATAAAAATGTCCCTTTCTACGTCTAATTAAAAATAAATCAGATGCAGAACATCTTAATGCGCCAAAACTTGCCATGTTGTTCACAGCGACAAACGTCTTACCTACTTTGCATAACGTAAAGGAAAACTAAAATCCAATTACACTGCAGGCAGAAAACAGAACATGAGAACCTGCCAGGTGTGAATGCGGCATGGCCAGATTGACTGTCTCAATCCGCAGTGCATTTTCATTGCAGGTGGTCACATGTTATCTGCTCCTAGAGATTTACATGCCGGACGCACACTAAGGAAAAGCGGCCTTTTCTATTGTTTTTTGTGTGGCCCTAGTTTGATTTATAGCCCGCTTTTATGGCTCCATGACCTTTATTTCACAACCTGTAACTCATTAACTTTAAAAAACACTGCAATTTTATATTTTACATTCTCATAAACTGCCAAACACTGCGAGGTCCCAGAGCAGCTTTTTTACGCTGACCTTCATTCTTTATAGCTGGTCTCTCGGTCTCGTTCCGAGGTTTCTTTTTTAAACATCATTAATTCAAAGGATTTGGAACACAAACTGAAAGAAAAGATCGCTGCAAAAAAGAGGTCTCTTTTTCAACAGAAGTGAGAAAAGAGAGAAAAAAAAAAAAAAAGTGCCTTTTGTAGTTTCATACACATGATGGGGCCACTCGTTCGCTGCATTTATCCAATTACAAAGGCCACACGTAATAGCTAAGTGCAGCAGTTAGGTGAGTGAATGGTCCTGATTTAGAGCGTCGGTCCCATTATGTGGGATGCTCTATTAAGAGCCTGAAGTTATGGCAAATTGGCCGCCTATTCATTCGAACATTGACTTCCTCCAGTGAATATGGCCCAAAAACACACGGTGACATGCCTCGCAGACTTTTCCACAGCTTTGGAAATACACTCGCTGCCTATAGACTCCCACTGAGGGCCATTAGCTGTGCGTTACACTCACTGGGACTTGTGATTGACCGAAAGAATCAATCAATTCATAATTATGCTAAATACTTCCTGCATCCGCAATCACATCTAAATACATCTTTTCTCTACTCGTTACATGGTTGTTAGAGTAACAATCGCTACATCACGGTCCTGGCTGTTAGAACCAAGAGAGAGATGCTGCTGACCCCCCCCCCCCCATTTAGTCACAGACTGCTCCTGTAGACTGGCTACATTTAGCCGTTTCGCTATAGCGCGTGTGTACAAAATGTGAACAAGAAGCACGATTTCCCGACAGTTTCGAGAAACCTTTCCGAGTATAAACAAACGCCGATCGTACCGAGATAAGTCCGTGGTAGTGTGTGGTTTCATACTCGGCGCAGCGCTATTAAGGTCAAAGAGCGCGGCTAACAACGAAGAAAGAAAAAAGAAAACAACCTCTTTCATTATGAGACCGTGCCAGTGTTTTGTGTGACTGTACAGCTCGAGAGCTGATCCGACAGTGAGCCGTCTTCATCTGTAAATAAAAGTCAAATAAGCATTGGTGTTGTAGAAATACAAGAAGCTTGAGATTAGCAGCGGGTCTCAAATTACTTAAATAAGCTCGCCCTGACTTTCAATATAATGTCTGTTTGTACACTAATATCTGTGTGCATGCTACGCTCTGGTGAGTGTTCACTGCTGCTCTGGATGGCAGAAAATTGAGAGATGTGCTACTGAAAATGAGAAGAAGAAGAGGAAAAAAGAAAAAGAGCGGGGATACTCATGGCATTAGGGTTACAATACCCAGTTCACTTCAGTTATTATCACTATAAAATATAGCTTTATTATTTCAATAAACACTCTATTATGCAGGACTGCCACTCCTCCCCAGGAGAGTAGCTCCAGGTTATAGATCCTGATAGCATCCCATTATAAAGCGTCCCTGTGGTTTCCTGCTTATGGCACCAGATAAGACAGCAACTTACAGTTGACATCTTTATCGCTTCCATAGACCAAATTCTTGCCGCTATACAAGTTACTCTATAGGGGTGCGAGGAAATATTGATACGCCCGAGTATCGTGATGAAAGGTTTTGTGATTCTGTGGGGATATCGATTTTGAATTAATCGTTTACATGCAAAGACAAAGATGCTTTCAGATTGCAAAACACAAGCCGTGCTGTGATGTGGGACGTTACAGGGACTGCGATATTTTGACTGCACTTTACTCAGATTTGATGCATATTTATATGACAGTTTTCTTAAAGCTAGATTAAAAATAAAAAAATGTATCGCAATATATCGTATCGTAACCCCTGTCTCATGATACAAAACCCTTACTTTCATAGAATATAATTCTGTTCAGTGTTTCAATAATATCTCACCTTCTCAGGGTTCTATTTCCCTCTTCAAAGGTAAAGTCACTGTCTGAGGTACTCACAGTCATGATGATATCACTGCGTTATTGGCTTCTGACAAGGGAACAATGATCTGCAGTAAACAAACACGGCGGGTGGATTGTGTTCCTAATGCGATTACGTACTGATGGGTTTAAAGGAATCGTTACTTAATCCATTGTGCAAACAAAGTTCACTGTGACTCTGTTTGGCCACAATATCGGTGAGGAGATCACACCATTATCCAAGACTGAACACTGGCAATATCTAATCATTACCTTTGTGTTGCTCTGCTCTGTGGAGAGCCATTGATCTTTAAAAGCCACGTGAAGCGTAGAAAAAAGCTGAAAGGATAATGTTCAGCAGTGCTTTTCCAACTTATGGCAGCCCAGATTCTTTTGTTTTACTACAGTCAAAAGAGCGTGAAAAAGAAAACTGGGCACAAACATGACAGAAAAAGGGTTTTGCTGAAGAAGAGTGGACTGATGCTGGCGTGCGATTTATTATATGCAGAACAATGGTTAGGTCAAGAGCTGCAACCGCAAACCCTCAACATGAATAATGAGATAAAAACCTTCACATTGTCCTTCATATTCTCACTGAAAAACACGTCTTGCCTGTAAAACAGAGGAATGAGAATATCCACAACAACAACAACCTGACAGAGAAAGAGTGCAGTCTGCTGGTCGGAGCCTTATTTGGGTTGGAGTAAAACCCTGAGTGAGGTATCCAGTGCTTTAGACGGGGCTCTTAGAAGTCTTTTCAGTCAAAGTGGACTGGATCGATACGAAACTTGGCTCTTACCGGAACTGACGGGCTCCAAAGCTTCCTGCTGCACATCCATCTGGTGGTAATGGCGGATGCAGACACGGCTATCTATCTGGTAGAGCAGGGCAGGACACAGGTAGGTGAACTGGCTGGGGGAGATGAGCAAGTCGGGATGCAGGCCGTAGTAGGTGAGGAGCTGAGTCAGGTTCAAACACTGGAAGGAGAAGGAGCCGGTACAGTATTAACAGTAGAAACCACTGGCTATGTAACAAGTGAAATATTGACATTGGAAAAACAACAACCTCCACCCAAAATGTATCCTTTGCATTTCAAATACTCACCTCTGTGGCTGTAAAAGCAACGTGACTGTTTAGAACATTCTGAACTATCATGTGTGATTTCTATTCAACACATATCTTAATATAACTGTGTTCTATGACTGAAACGCAGGTTGAAGTGGAGCTTCTCTCTGGCCAGTGGTCTCAAACAAGTCCTACCTCCTCATGCTGATGAGACAATCCTTCTAGGTGGCCAGACAAGACGGGGACTGGCAAAGTAGGGGGGGTGGCGGGCCCTCCCGGTGCTTCTCTCTTATCTTTATGAGAATGGCTGTGACCGTGATCGGATTGACGGTCACGGTCGTCGGACTGTGCTACGCGAGGAGAAGCGGTTCTGTTTCGCCCTCGCTGTCCTCGGACCCTCGGCTTCTTGGGCCGACTTTCTCTGGTGGCGGGAGAGGACTGTGGCACTTGGGACGGCTCCAACTGGGGAGAGGGAGGAATGTCCGTTACTGTCTGCACTTCGGGGACGTGATTGTGGTCATGGTGATCGCCGTGGTCGTGAGCGCCGTGGTTGTGGCCGTGACCGCTGTGATCGTGGTTGCTGTGGTTGTGAGCACTGTGGTCATGGTCCTTGTGGTCATGAGCACTGTGATCGTGGCCGCCGTGGTCGTGAGCGTTGTGGTCGTGGTTACTGCGAGGTTGAGAAGACAGGTCCTTTTGGTCGGAGGTCATCTGTACCTGCTCGTGTTTGTGCTCTTTGTCATGTGCGTGATCGCGGTCATGATCGCGCGTGTCCTGCACATGTCCATCAGAATGTTTATGGTCATCGGCCTTGGCGTGATCATGATTGTGTTCCGCGTCATGTTTATGCTCATGCCCTGTCGGTGCACCAGCAGCTGGAGAGGCAGCCGTGGTGTGCTGAGAGCAGCTTGTGGGAGCTTGTTCTGTGTGTGGATGGTGGGAGCCGGGCTTGTGATGCGGATGGCCGTGCTCGTGGTTGTGACCCTGGCTGTGCTCTTCATCGGCGGACGAGTGCGAGTGAAACCCCTCCTGCATATCCACCAGGTCGAGGTGAGCCACGTGGTCGTGGCCCAGCTCCTCGTGATCCACATCTACCACCTTCACTTCACCCAGACCCAAGCTAAACAGCATGCTCTGAAATCCCTGGAAATCCAGCCGGTCTTTCTGGCCGTAGCGCCCGAACAGCTGCTGGATGTAGAAGCGCTGCTCCTCCTCTAGATTCTGCCCTTGGGGACCTTTGGAGTCTGGGGACGAAGTGGCTCCTCTCACGTATGGGGCCTCGGAAATCTGCAGGTCGCTGTGGGTGTGGTCGGCATGGGGATGTCCGCCGTGCTGGTGGCTGTGCCCGTCCCCATGGCAGTGGTTGCACTGATGGAAGAGGAAGGCGAGCACGCACAGGAAACAAAACTTGGTGTGCACGTGGACTCGCATGGTCCCCTTACTTCTGGTCCCCTGCCAAAACAGGAAAGTAACAGAAGCGGAATTTGGATCAATATTCTTTTGCCAGTCATATAAAAATAATTATAAAAACAGCTTAAGAAACGAAGTAAACATCATTCATTGTATACGCGGAGTTTCCTGCCCAGTGCACCACTAAATTAGAATTTCTAAACTATTTCATAAATTAATTTAATTTTTTTTTTTTTTTTTTTAGCTCTTTAGCATTTGTTTGTATGTCTTTAGAGTCACAATCACATTTTGAGCAGCTGCTCCATACGTCCTCGCTTAGTTTTAAGGACCATGGTGACCGTGTCACTTTAAAATGATTGGACTGATTAATAACAGCAACTGTAACTTGGTGTCCTGTTTGTCGTGTTTATCAGCTGAGTAAGACATCAGTAAGACAAGTCAAATGTCTGTTTTATCATCCGATTGCTCAAAAGCCTCTGCTGCCTGGACCTGCCTAAAATATCAGCACATTAAAAGTTGGACTGAAATATTACAATATTCATATTATCCACATTGATACCGGCCAAACTGAAGAAAAAAAAAAAAGAAGGCGCAGCTGCTGAATGTTACAGTATATTCTTACATGTTTACGATAAAAATTTGTCAAAGTAAACTTAAAATAATAATGGGTAAAATATTTTATGTGGACTCGTTTGTTTTTTGTTTAGAATAATCATGGTGATGCCAGTAAATCAAATCAATATCGGCCCTAAAGAAGCCCCAGAAGAGCTTCCCACAGTGCAACAGGGTCTGCGTAATCATAAATTACAAGCCTTCTCACCACACATAAATACTGCAGACAAACCCCTTAAGCCGCTACCTTTAGCTTAGCATAAGAGATCCAGTACCTGAATCAGGGAGCCTTCCGGAGCAGACTGTCTACTGTGAATTGTGAAACAAATAGCTTCCCCCCCCCCCCCCCCCACCCGACTCTAAAAAAGGCCTGAGGCAGCAATATCATCCCAGTCAACTGATCCTCATAAGGTCTCTGGTGAAGCCCGTGGGTGGTTGATGCGTGAGGGTGGAGGAGGAGCACAAAGAGGTCAGAAGAGGAATACTGTCGGACAAGATGGTAAAATTGCGCACAGCAGAGACCAGACAAACGCACTAACACAGAGGTCCTTTGGCAGCCAGCTTGTTAGCAATGTGTGCACTGGATTTACAGCAAGCACATCTTGAGGGAATAGACTTGTGTGTGTTGTGCAGACTACATGTACTGGGCTAAATGTTCAGAAACAAATGAGAGATGCTCCACACAGTTGTCAAGGCTGCAACGACAGATGGCACACTGTGGGCAACAACAAAAAACAAAAAGAGCCCAGTTTCTTTTTATATAGCGACTAGAAGAAGTTCCACAACAAAAAACTAAGAAGAGAGGATACGGATGACTTAAAAAACATTACACTTCATTTTACAAACAGAACCCATTGGTGACAGACTTACAATCAGCTGTTGTTTTTTTTTGGTAAAGGGTGAAAAAAAGTAGACAATCCGACAGAAACATTTGAATCCTCAACAATACAGTGTTTGTATTCATCCCACTAAACTAATTTACAGAGAATACCATTCAAAAAGATTCGGCTCGGCTAAAACAAAGCCCTCATTCATTGTGTAGAGCCTTGATCAAGGTATAGACGACATCAACACCTTATCAGCTCATGACTATTAGCAAGTTATGGACTTTCTTCACTCCATATAACCAGATCAAGAACGTGTGTAAAAGCCGTCTTTGGTATCAGCATTTTGAAAGTGTGTCGGTGCTTAATATAATGTCATATTATGGGTAATGTTTTTTTATTGTTATTGTTGTAATGTTTGATTATAGCCGACACTGACATTTCTGCACAAACTACATGATATAAAACTTCAAAAGGCCGTGAACGAATCAAACATTTCAAAAATCCACGACGACTCAAAAAAAGGTCCGACCTCATTTCTAAGTTATGTTCAGAAACGGGAAGCGAGGCTACTTACCACGGCGTGCCCTCGGATGGCTGGTGTGTGAAATTAAAGTGTGGCCACGGAGTGAATGATGCTGCTCTGACTCAAGGCTGCAGACAGCTAAGTGTGACTACGAGCCTACTTCACGGCTGTCTACAAGACAGTGTTTATAAACATGAGGCAGCAGTGACCTATGAACCTTACGGCCGATGGAGGAGGGGGGGGGCAAAACCAGGACCTATTCCTAAGAGCACACCCTCTTAGCGGCAACAGAGCCTGCTGTGTTTTCCTGATTGGAGTCTTTGTTGTGCTTGTTGTTTGGAGGAAACAAGATCATGTCTATTTAGTATGAGAGTTCAGTCGTGTGCTGCACAAACCACACAACCTGTTGAGTAAGCATGACAAACTCATTTTGCAGTGAAAGTGGAAACTGTTTTTTCCCCTCTAAATTGATATTGAATATCACCTTCTTTACTGTAAACATTTACAACTTTATATTGTAATAAATGACAAAATATACCTAGTGAGCTGCACCGCAATATGCACCACTTGTTTGTGTCCGTTAAAGGGATCTTAATGCAGGAAACAGCATATTACCGAAACTGATTGGCTGAGCTGCCGGTGATGTAATCACCGTTTGTTTCAGCACAACAAGACACCTAAATAATCCCATCACTGCGCTGCGATAACACGGTAACTCACCGTAATACGTCTCCTCCTGCTTGGCCCCCAGTCCTGACGCTACTGTATGAGGGGGGAGGGGGGTGGGGGGGTTTCCAACTCGTCTTAAAACGTGCACTCTGGAAAAACATCAAAGAGGACAGACAGGTGAAAATTGGGAATCACGCGGACAGAATTTTTACGCGACAAAAGGTCATGTGACGCAGTGCTCATTCTGCCACAAGAGGTGAGTAATGTGACGACCTCTTTCTTACCAGATTACATTTGTGACATTTCTCCTCACCGGGGAATCATGGCAACTGTTATACATGTATCAGAGCAGTCTACGCTTGATACTTAAAGTTGTGGGACCAGCCTACGGTGCCTTCAAGGGCTTTTCCTGAACAATCAGTTTAAAAGATAGAGACTCGACGTGCGAAACACAACCCGGACTGAGAATGATTATCAGCAGTTTGTTTAGCAGTGTTATAGGAAAAACACTTATTAAAGGCAGGTTTACAGACATTTTGAGATTGTTTGCTTTTGTAGTGTTTCAGTCCTTTTCCTGCAGCCACTACTACACCCTACTCGCCCTACCCATCCATCTGCATAATCTCAACAAGGGTTCACCATATAAAGGGTATGCATAGTCACTGTTTATCTGAGGACACCTCCCTTACGTTATGCCCAGGTGGCAAAGGGAAGTCAATACTGAAGCGCCTTACAATTGCATTCTTTCTAATGGCCAGCAGGGGGCGTCTCTTCTGGTTATAAAATAAGTCTGATTGTGTAGAAGTCTATGAGAAAATGACTCTACTTCTCTCTGGATTTGTTCCCTCAGTAAACATTGTAAACATGAGTTTATGGTCTCAATCGCTAGTTTCAAGTCTTCTTCAATACAGCATGATGTTCATTTAGTAAAGTATGGTCCATTTAGAGTCAAATAGACCATAAATTGACATGTTGCTACTGCAGTGTTCGGTCTGGAAGTTGTCATTGTTTTCGTCTTATAACTTTAACTGTTTTCAGCTCATGAAAGTTAATTTTAACGTTTTTTGGGCTCCACCCTCTCGTGTCATTTGCGGTTCCAAAAAAAGATGACGACTGCCAAAAACCGAGATGGCAACGACCAGAATGCCAAACTCGAGGCTTCAAATGGCAGTCCACAAACCAATGGGTGATGTCACGGTGACCACCCCCACCTTTATACAGTCTAAGGTGATGCCCCACCAAAGCGCATAACAAAGTCACTAAAGCTGTGATACCGACAGCAAAACAGACAAATATCATGGCCATGAAAGTTCACAAGATAATTCAATTGTTTGTTTAATCACACGAGTGAATTTTGGAGTCGATTTGAGCAACAGTATGGCTCAGTATAATGGAACTCTAGCAGGGAAGCCATAGTAGACATACAGCAGGAAATTGATAACGGCTGAACTCCATGTAGCTGCTTCAGTTTCAGGGTCCTGGTATCGCACATGCTGGCTCACAGAGAACAGACGCCTCACTAATGTTAACAGTAACACCTGTGCTTTTCCCACTATGACAAGTCAACATGTCTGCTGCTAAAAAAAGAGACCATAAAGTTTTAAAACGATATTAAATATGCCAGGGAGACTTGTGAGGTCGGCACACTGGGAATTACAAGACAGGCCGAGGAGTAAAAAACCTGTTAGTATGTGGCGAACAGGTGCATTCAATAACCAATTAATGTAACAGCGCTAATGACTTCTCATAGGCTGACAGCAAAACAGTGGAGAAAAAAAACATCCCTGTGTGTCAAATCAAAATGCCCTCACAGTTCACCAGACAACTAGACACAATTGGTAGAACGGCAATTGAATAAACTTAATTCTGAGCTACTGATGTAAAATTCAGTGCTGGGCGTTAATGAATGAACGCATTCATTCATTAATGCCGACATTGACGACATTTTTTTTTTTATTTTTTATTAAGAAGCGGACATTTTTAAAACAAGAACCGGGCAGCGAGCAGTGAACAGCGGTGTTTGTGTGGCGTCTCTCCCTCCCCCCACCCCCGGGTGACGCCCGATCTCGAACCCCTCCTACACTCAGTCACCGTCGGTCCCTCCTGTCCAATATTAAAATACATATTGTCGTGTTTTTAAATAAACATATAAGCACGTGAGAACAAACTGCTCTTAACTGCAACTCTTAGCATAACTTGCCAGGTTCCCTCGCTTCACCTACATTCCCCTGGGTCCTAAGTCCCTCTACTACAGCTTCTTATCACCCTCTATGTACCAACGTACATTTATTACATGTACCACACATATTACGGTAATCAGCCTTGCATATGTGTCTGACCAACATTTTTTTGAGTTTTTAAAGTTTTTTTGTTCGGAATATGTATAATAAGCATATCATTTAGTTATCACTACTGAGAATTTAAAAAACATAAAACATAAAAAACATGATGTAGATAGGTTTGCAGTTTTCAAGGTGTGTATTTCAAATTGCATCTGTTACACACATGAAGATAAAGTTATGAACACCGGCTGAATATCTATTATCAGAATCATTATAACTGTATTATAACTGCTACTGTGTAAAGGGAATACTGCTGTTAAAAAGAACCTTATTTGTTTAAAGTGTTTACAAACCAAATGTTATTGCACTTTTGTTCATATAGCAGTATTTTTAAAACAAAAGTGCACAATACACTACTTTTGAATTCATTATTGAACTTTGCGCATGACAATGCGATTAATCGCAAAAAAATCATTTTTCAAATTGTAATCGTTGCCCAGCACTAGTAAAAATATAAACCCAGCTGTTCAATACTTAAGGTAAACTTTGAAAATGACCTCTTTTGTTGCCTGTAGCAAGCCTATACATTATAAATGTATTAGAAGAGTAAAAGAAGAACTTCATTATTTTAGATTTAAAGTGCCAGTGAAGAAAGACTACAACGTAATGGTACATAATGATACATAAAGCACTTTTACACAACAATAACAAATCTTCTTTAACAAAAATACTAGTCGCTGATCTGAATGTCTGCAGTTCAATTTTGCAGGCTACAATTACCACAGGCATGAACGTGTGACGGAAGCTGAACAGCTGCAGAAACCCGACTGCATAAAACTTTTAAAATTTATGTAGTTTCTTTTACATAATTCCCCCATGTCTTCTCCAGGTTCTTGAAGACAACAGGAGCCCTGTTTTTCTCCCAGGAAAAAAACGGCTTTGGCCCCTAAGCTGTTCCATATGATTCACACGCGACCATACACATCCTTCCCATCGCAGTATAGAGCTGCTGTCTGCAGGGATGGAAAGAACGATACAAATCTACATGCCAAATATATGTCTAAAATAAACTCCTCTCTTTTCTCTTCTGTACAGTGGTTTCAAATGTTTGATGACTCAGCGTTTAGGAAAAATCCTCCAATCAACGATGCAGATTTTGAACCGGCTCTGTGTTACTGCAGCACACGGAGATGAACAGTCCTCCGTAGCTCCGTATCGCGCTGCACTCTAAGCGCGAACATTTTTTCAGCGGTCCAATCAAATGCGAAGGATTTGATTTAAAACAAATATTTAAAACAAATATTAAAGACGCACTGACTTCACTGGGACTTTTAAAAAAATTACGCTGGCGTGCCTGAACTTCCCGTGATTGGTCCACTCAAAAAACATGCTTTCAAGACGACCTCTTGACTGAGGGTGGGCTGTTTGGTCCGGGGGAGGTTTCACACAAATTTTTTTTGTTTGGATAAAACCGAATAGTCCGAAAGTCCGGACCAGACAATGTAGGTGTGACAGGGCCCTTAGGAGGACCGTTGTGTGCTGTTTTCAGCTTCCCCATCAGTGTTTCCTAAGCATTCATTAGACATTAGTGGTGAGGCTTCTACCAGCGCTGGCAGACAGAACATGAGACCATTACAGCTCCAGCTCAACCGTTCTCAAGCAAGTATACATGTTTACAGACATGCCACTTTTGCTGCTGCATGGACAACCACCCATTGCTGCCTGCTGCTTCTGCTGCAAAAGAAAAACTGTGATGAAGGTAGTCATTTTGACACGTCAACCAGCAATCCTTTGATAAAGAGTGGCTATTCTGTGGAATTTGTCATGCGGTAGGTCTCCTGACTCAAAGTACCAGGCATGTTCACGGCGACGTCGAAAGCCTTTTTAACGGCCAGCACTGATAATAGCCCTCATTATAGCAGACTCCGCACAGGTGGCAGGTGAAGACACATGTTTAAGTGCGAGTTGATCTCCACGCACTTGTCGTCACCTGAAGACGTAGATGGATTGATGACCGTATGAAATGTGGCCGTGGGCCACCATGACACGTGCAGGTTCAATGGAAACGGGCCACGACTTCCCTGAACTTCTCTCACTGAGTCAAACGGTTGCACAACAAACATCAGATTCAGGTTTTGCAGTTTTGATTGAGGCCACTGAGTCCGTTTAGACAATGAAAAGATGCTGTGTGTGGAATCAAGGAGCTGCGGTTGAGGCGCAGGTGCATGGCTGATGCTCTGTGGCCTCGTCTGAGACCGAAAAGGCTCGACTAGACACGGACGAGTAAATAGAACGATCAGCTGAGGAGTACGTACACACACACACACACACACACACACACACACACACACACACACACA
>NW_022280116.1:537314-564458 GCF_004355925.1 Anarrhichthys ocellatus
CACACACACACACACACACACACACACACACACACACACACACACACGCGGTAAAGAAACAACACCTTGGCAAAACAGAGCGATGCTTACCTTCAGTCACCAATAAGCCCCTCCAAAAGAAACAGGAGTTCGCGGCGCACCGATACAAAAGGTTCACGCCGGCGCTGACATAAGTCACAGGTTGAATGTTTTTGAGGCTTTTGAGTCCAGCGACTTAACTAATTTGTAGAGAGAGGAGGGGAGGCACAGGGCGGGAATGTGTGCGTGTGTCTGCATGTTTGAGCAGTCAGGGAGCACCTGACCAGCTACTCACGGTGTTCGTGTGTGGTGGGCCAGTCTGACCATTTTGCCTAGGTGTAAATCAGCAAAGGTTTGTTACAGCAGACTGTCCTAGGTAAAAATGATCCTCGCTAAGTTTGGTCCACCTACGTCAGTGCTGAGCTGGACTGACCCACGCCTCATCCTACATGCATTGAACGGTGGTGGGAACAATATATATTTCTACATTAAACTGACGCCTAATGTGGACAGTGCTCAAGCTAAAAAGCGGTTATGCGACAACAACAAAAAATAGCTGAGGCTGGCTGAGGTTAGATTGGATGTATTGGTTGAAAAATATTAGCTATCATGACTCAAAAAATGCCCCGTCTGCATAAAAGCGCCGTATCGTAAAAACAGCAGGAGTGTGGGAATGGTGTTACGTGTGCAGCAGATTGTGATCATGCTGAGCACGAAAACAAATTCAGCCGCCAGGCCCGATGTTTACACAGTTCTTATAAGGAACATGCAGCTGGAAGCACTGGTGGTTTTCACCCAGGGGTTTGTACTGTAAGGTATCAAGGTAAGGTTACATTTATTTAGGACTGATTTTAACTTCCCTTTTACCTGTAAGCTCCTAAGAACACTGGCTTGTGACATTCTAAATATAATGCTACAAAATTCGACTCAGGTGATTGACTGTAATTACAGCGGACAAATGCCAAAGGCCATTATTAATTCTATTGCAGGGCACAAAAAGTGGCATATTGTTAAACACATAGAAGCTGTAAACAATATTCAGCCATATACAAAAAATATCACCCAAAACGTTAGTGTAATGTAGCGGTTGGGAGGTCATTCTTGGATTTTTGGGCTTGATTTCAGCATCAGTATGGTTCATAATAAGGCCTTTCTATTGTCGCTTTGTCCTCAGTGGAACCGAAACAACAGAAAGTCAAAAATCCTAACAACAATTCCAAGCCAGGATATGACCGGTGTATTCCTGTGTTCATTGTGTCTGCTTTCTTTGTATCAGGGTGTAATCCGACAAATAAGTAACAAAACAATCTGGAAATAGAACCCACGTCTGGGTTTTCCATCCACATACGGTAAGCCTACTTTAGATGTTCAGCCAGCAAAGCCCAGACCAAAACACAATTTCAGCAACAGCGTACATATTTGGTATGAGAGACAAAGTTGGTTGCATTGTAATTCACGGATCAAAAAAAAAGAAAACTCATGAGGTCCCATCTGTAAGGGTTCGCTGAGCCTCGATTCTCCTTTTCCAGAACTCAATCATATAAGTGTACTTTGGCAGCTGTTAACTACATTACAAAGGCAACACAACATGTACAGTTGTGTGAAAAAGTGTTTGCCCCCTTCCTGATTTCTTGCATGTTTGTCACACTTAAATGTTTCAGATCATCAAACAAATTTAAATATTAGACAAAGATAATACAAGTAAACACAAAATGCAGTTTTTAAATGAAGGTTTTTATTATTAAGGGGGAAAAAAAATCCAAACCTACATGGCCCTGTGTGAAAAAGTGATTGCCCCCCCCCTGTTAAAACATAAATTAACTGTGGTTTATCACATCTTTGGAAAGCTGAGTTCAATTTCTCTAGCCACACCCAGGCCTGATTACTGCCACACCTGTTCTCAATCAAGAAATCACTTAAATAGGACCTGCTTGACAAAGTGAGGTAGACCAAAAGATCCTCAAAAGCTAGACATCATGCTGCGATCCAAAGAAATTCAGGAACAACTGAGAAACAAAGTAATTGAGATCTATCAGTCTGGAAAAGGTTACAAAGCCATTTCTAAAGCTTTGGGACTCCAGCGAACCACAGTGAGAGCCATTATCCACAAATGGCGAAAACATGGAACAGTGGTGAACCTTCCCAGGAGTGGCCGGCCGACCAAAATTACCCCAAGAGCGCAGCGACGACTCATCCAAGAGGTCACAAAAGACCCCAGAACAACATCCAAAGAACTGCAGGCCTCACTTTCCTCAATTAAGGTCAGTGTTCATGACTCCACCATAAGAAAGAGACTGGGCAAAAATGGCCTGCATGGCAGAGTTCCAAGATGAAAACCACTGCTGAGCAAAAAGAACATAAAGGCTTGTCTCAGTTTTGCCAGAAAACATCTTGATGATCCCCAAGACTTTTGGGAAAATACTCTGTGGACTGACGAGACAAAAGTTGAACTTTTTGGAAGGTGTATGTCCCATTACATCTGGCGTAAAAGTAACCCGGCATTTCAGAAAAGGAACATCATACCAACAGTAAAATATGTTGGTGGTAGTGTGGTGGTCTGGGGCTGTTTTGCTGCTTCAGGACCTGGAAGACTTGCTGTGGTAAATGGAACCATGAATTCTGCTGTCTACCAAAAAACCCTGAAGGAGAATGTCCGGCCATCTGTTCGTGACCTCAAGCTGAAGCGCACTTGGGTTCTGCAGCAGGACAATGATCCAAAACACACCAGCAAGTCCACCTCTGAATGGCTTAAGAAAAACAAAATGAAGACTTTGGAGTGGCCTAGTCAAAGTCCCAAGCTGAATCCGATTGAGATGCTGTGGCATGACCTTAAAAAGGCGGTTCATGCTCGAAAATCCTCCAATGTGGCTGAATTACAACAATTATGCAAAGATGAGTGGGCCAAAATTCCTCTACAGCCCTGTAAAAGACTCATTGCCAGTTATCGCAAACGCTTGATTGCAGTTGTTGCTGCTAAGGGTGGCCCAACCAGTTATTAGGTTTAGGGGGCAATCACTTTTTCACACAGGCCATGTAGGTTTGGATTTTTTTTTCCCCCTTAATAATAAAAACCTTCATTTAAAAACTGCATTTTGTGTTTACTTGTGTTATCTTTGTCTAATATTTAAATTTGTTTGATGATCTGAAACATTTAAGTGTGACAAACATGCAAAAAAATAAGAAATCAGGAAGGGGGCAAACACTTTTTCACACAACTGTATACGTGTGACAATGTAACAGTATTAAAACGCGTGATTACACAGTGTTAGTCTGTGCATAATATCCTTAAAAAAGGTGAAAGATCAGAGTTTTTGGGAGCATTTTGATTGCTTCTCACCGGCTCTCAACGGCAAATGGTGCCAACGGCGCCAACGGTGCAAACTACAGTGAAGTGCTGACAGAGCAGTGTTCACTTGAGAGGGAACCCGAGGGTGGGCACTATTACGCCTCCGAGACCAAATGCCCGCGAGCTAACCAGCGGGGCACGCTAACGTGCACTGAAAGCATGCATGGCAAGGAGAGGCTCGGATAACGACACACATAGAGAGAGGGTGACTTCATCCTCTGCTCAGGTAGACATGACTCCACTGCATCTCCACACAGCTTAATAGTTGTTTGCTGCTGTACTAAATGTTCAGAATTTGTTAAATACAGCTCCTTATAAGCTGCAATTTAAAGCTGTATGCTGCAATCATAAACACCTTACTGGTGTGTTGTGAATAAGGTTTGGTAACGTAACTCAACTCTCCGAGGGGAGCTGCACCGATATCACACACAAAGGTCAGTGTACTAGTCATGTTGAGTAGCACTCAGCCTGTGGACACAAGTTGTATAATGTCTTATGTGGTTGTGGAGGAGCTCTGTCGGGTCTGGGGACAAAAAAAAAATAGGCGTAATTAACTGCGCCCCTGGTCCCACATTATGTGGGTCAAGTAAGAACAGTACAGTACTCAGAACATAACTAACCCGTTATCCTCAACAGTATGTATGAGAACTGCCTGCCTCATCCACACGGAGCATGTGGAGGCGCAGATTACAAATATGGCACAAATTAAATTGCGATAGATATTGTACATGTCAACACTGAAGCTTACGTGTTGTATTAGATGAAAGGTTCTCTAATCCTGGGGGCATAGCGTTTCTTTGTCTTCTTTTATTAGACCGGGGTTAACGAGACAGAACAGTTAATACCAGGATGCTCCACACTGAATATATTTTAACTGGCTTCAACAACAAATAAAAAGTCTGCTCTACTTGCTTTACTAAATCCATTTTGGTTAATTGTATTTTTAACTGGTGCACTTGTAATTTTTACAGTTGTTAGTTGTGTTTTAACTGATGGGACATGCTGGCATTATATATTAGACACAGCTTAACTAAAAGGAAGCGATCCTTTACCTGAACAAGACCAGGCCGAAATAAAGCTACATAGCGTGGTACATATTATGACCAACATTCAAAACGTAGCCTAATTCAGCATCAGGAGCTCATACGGTGACATTTGTATAACCGGTGTGTGATTTAATGAATCATTTGCACTGTGTAAGTCACTACCTATATACTGTAGACAGAGAAATAGATACAACTTGTTGCACGTCTGCATATCATTTCTCCAATTCTGACAGTTCATAAAAATCATCAAAGGATCATCGGAGGACATTTTAGGGGACGGGAGTAGTGTTTAATCTTTCTTTCAAGACAAACATATCATTGATTACGTGCTTAATCCACAGACATTTTAATATTGCAGTTCAACAGTGTAAATTGAATGGGCTGGTTCATGAGGACGCACTGTATGATTAAAAAAAAAAAAAAATCATATTTTACAGCATGCATTTGGGGCCACAGTTCTGTTTGTGCTGTTTTTAAGGCAGCTGTGCTAATTAATGCGTGTAAAGCTGCTATTTTACATGCTAAGTGCTCTTCAGCACTTAGTGATTCAGTGATCAGCACACTACTGTTACTTTATAGCAAACGGCACACATTTACTCATGCGTGCTCTAAATTAAGCTCTTCCACATTTAAATGTTTGTACTACGTTACAATAGATCGCACTGAATATGTATCAGCACGGACAATGAGGCTTAAATGTAAAATGTACATGCGACCAAAAAACGGTCGCTGTGTGTCCGCCCAATAAGGGGGCGTAAAAATGCACTTTGACGGGGAGCAAATAAAACAATCAGTTTAAAAACAACTCGGTCACATACGTTTGTCTTGCTTTCAATCTTGCAGCCACGCTGTTGAAGAAGCACAGACGCGATACCGCTCATCAGTCTAGTCTACTGAGTGAGCTTAAACGCCGCACGTGGTGCGCATAATGCAACGCCGAGCACCCCTCTTTCCTCGTCATTGAAACGTGCCTTTACAACACCGCAGCGTTTAAACTCATCAAAACGCGTTCACCACCAGCACACAGCTAGTCGCCATTGTCCACCGCGAGCCCCGGAAAGCTGACAAGAGGCACGAGTTCAAAGCCCGACGCGTTTGTTTAGCCAACAGTCGCCCCTCTCGGACAGGCTAATGCTAACGCTAATCTAGAGAGGAAGGCAACAATTCAGCCAGCTAACGTTAGCTAGGAGACGACTCGCAGGGAATTGGCTCACAGCCTACAGAGAGCAACGATAACACACGTTGCCAGATATTCCGTAACGCACGCTCACATTAGTGGTTACTAACATCTACACGTCGTGGCGAACGCTGTCCGGGTCCATGTTGTGGGAGTGAATGACAACAAATGGGTTTTTATATAGTTACCTCACTCGAGTGCCGTGTGCATCTCCTCTTCGCTCGGTACCAAAAAAAAAAGAGAAAACCACCGGTCTGGTTTACGTCAACGCACGTCATTCACCAACGTTTTTAACGAACTTTCCGTAGCATCGCGACAGGGGCGGACCAACAGTCTGCGCTATCTGCGCAAAGAGTTTGAGAAAACAATGACTCTTCTTTCCGCCAGATTGTGTCTGGGCTGTCATATGACTGGCTGAGGAAATCAGCCAGTCATCAGACAAATACACCCTCTCATTTTATTACAGCTCATCATAACAGGAAGATGAGGTCACAACCCGTGCTCTGACACTTAACGTGATTAGTTTGTTACGGGGTGCCATGCTGTCAAAAAGTACACCACAGGTTTCTGCAAGTAGAGAAGATAATAATGTCTTAAACTCTAGTTTTGATATAGTTAAGTCTAGTCTTCATTTCCCACAAAAATATGTCACAAAGCTGCTAATGTAAAGTCTTGACAAAATGATAATAACTGTAATAGCCTAATAATAGTTAACTGTATTTAAAACAAAGTAACAAAGTACTTAATTAAGATGGTTCAAACAAGAACAAAATAAAATTCTGTATTGCAGTGAAATAAAATCAGTCAATTACAACAATAGAAATTAAAATGGAGATAAAATACCAGAAAGTAACATAAAAATGGGAAAAGATAGAAAGCAATAAGTGTATTGCAACCACTGGTATGTTTGAACCAAACATAATGAGGACAAAATGGAAAAAAGAAGAGAATACATACCGCTATCCATCAGACAGAGAAAGGAGAGAGAAGCTAAATATGCAATTTGAAACCAGCTTAATCTGACTTTTTTTTGGTGTGCAGGATCCTCATTTACTAACCAAAGCTTTGAACTAAGACACACTTACAGCCCGTGACCAGTATAAGGTATAAGCTACTGTACTGTATATGTATTTATTTATACATATGTGAGGAGACATTCACAGAAATTGACCAGCATTGACAAGTTGGGATTAGAATCATAAACTCCACCTTGAAATAGGCCTGCATTTTAGGAATTTTTACAATCCTGTCCAACAGAATGACGAGAAAGTCTGAAGCCACCACTGGTGCAACTTAAAATTAATGCAATTTAGAACTTTATTTATTTTGTTTCATCACAAATAACGATGGAAGTGTCTTCGGGTTTGTCAAAATCATCAATATCTTTGTCAGTTTATTCATGAATATTGTGCAATTCTCCACTTCCCAGCGTCTTCTTCTTCCTCTTTGCGTCCTTTGGCAGATTGCAATGCCAACTTTTAGGTGCATACCGAGTATTTAGAACAGGATAGTTTGTAATACACTTTCCAGTGTCAATGCTAGCTAAATATATCTATAAATGCTATAAAAGTGTGTTATTGTTGTGTGATTTGTACTGTCAGTTGTGTTGCAGGTAAAGACAGGTGCTTTTATTTAGGAGATAAGATATAAAATAATTAGTTTTATGGAGTTTAAATTTAGTTTTTTGATAAATCTCCAAAAGTATAAAACATTTTTTTTTTAAACATTTATTTCTGCATTCTTTGTTTCATATTAACATGAAAAGATACATTGTACTTCTCACTTTACACTTTGTGATTTACTGCAATACCTTTATTGTTTTTGTATGAAGTTTAATGAATGTGATGGCCTGGACTGTGCCATGTGGTGGAAATTATTACACCCGCTAAACCGTGAGTCTTTTAAAAGGTGCTGAAATAAAGAATCCTATGAAACAGAACTTTATTCTCTGCGCTGAGAAGGTTCAATTCTCGTGCAGACTGACTGCACTCTGCACGAGAAAGAACAATTCATCTCAAGATGAGTTGGATATTTAAGCACACAAACAAGTGTGGTTGAGGGAACTGCCCCTGTTACATCGAGGTTAGACGGTTAAACATTGGTTAGAAAGTGCAAGAGGAGGTCAGAAGGAGGGGGGCGAGTCATACACCTGCAGAAGTGTCTGACACATTTCCTTTGCGAAACAGGAAGCTTCTTAGAAACTAAACGTATAGCTGACAACAGCAACTGAGCACCCAGAACTGTCAAGCAGTATCACAAAACTATAAGACCTGATTATGAACATTTAATAAGTATAAACACCTAATAAGTATAAAGGACATTTTTCCCGTTTTTCTTCTATCTTGGGCAGGGGTATCTGAAAATCGAATGCCCTAGACATGGATTTTATGTCAAAATATTCCGTGCTATATGGTTTTAAAACATTCAACATGCTCAGAAATGATGAATATGAACTTATGTAATTGTCTTTTTGGCTAACTTAACAAAATAACAACATTGTAACATTTTCTTTGGAAGAATGTCGCATCTTCATAAATGTGAAGCAAGCAGTCATAACACAACTGTACAAAAACACCATATTATGCCAGTATCGGAATGAATAGTATATTTGAGTTACACTAAGTATTTTTAGAGGTTCACCATGTCTGTGTTGCTTTTACCTTTGACCTCTCTGCTTGGCCTCATATTTATTTGGACGGGACTTTTTAATTCAGTATTTCCAAGCAATCAATAATTTCATATGCAACGCTCCACGAAATCCATCAGGCTTTGAAACTTCATGTCTTACCATATTATGCGGTATGGTAGCATAAAAAGGCTACGGACCACTGACCTTCACTGTCTGTGTGCAGGTGGCTGTGTTTGTGTGTGTGTGTGTGTGTGTGTGTTTGTGTGTGGGTGTGTGTGGGCAGGTGAGTGTGAAACACTTGGCCACTCTGAGCAGAGACACACAGCTAATTTCTGTTGGCCTCGCACCAGCTGGGTCCACCTCCTAGCTCCTCCCCACTCCGGGTCTCACGTCGGTTGTCCCTCCTGATCACACAGAGAGATTAATATCAAGTGATTGGCAGCCGCGTTCCCATTTAGCGCTCCAGTCATGGTGCCCCCGGGGTCCCTGCCAGTCGTAAAGCAACGGTGGAAGTGCCATTGTGGCTTTCACTGTCATTTAGCCAGTACCCGGCCCCGGCAGACGGAGGAGGAGGAGAAGTGGCAACGACCACATTGAATTATGAGCTCGACTCAGCCCCGGCCGTATACACACCCCGGCACAGGGAGTCATTTCTTGTTGAAATGCCTCTTGCTGCAGATTACTGAGGTAATATTTCCTGCACTGCAACTGGAGTGGTTGTGGTCCTCAGGCAATCTACCTGACGCAGCTTTTCGCCTGCGAAGTGACGACTGGCGTGAGAGCCGAGGCATCGACTCCTGCTGAAATTGCCCTTTTTATCGCACGGCGGTTAAAAGGGTGAGGCGATTCTTGATGAGGACAACAAGTACAACTTTACACACCTGCCCGAGGCCACACGGGCTTGAACAGCCATCATATGCATAATTACCGACACAAGTGAAATAGTACATTCGAGTCGTACACCCTATTTTATTACAGGAGTCAATGTTGAATCTCAAAGGTCGTCCATATTGAATGGGTCCTTCAACAAGACGGAAATAGGCATTGGGGATATTCAGTCTGGATCCTGTGTGTGTGTGTGTGTGTGTGTGTATGTGTGTGTTCTTGGCTGACAACTTGCTGATGCAGAGTAATATTGAGACCCCAGCAGACCCACTGGTGCTCTGTCCTGGAGGGCAGCCAAAGACAGAAAAGAGAGAGGAAGAGGGGGAGAGACCAGGGGGGGGCAGACTGCAAGTGACAAGTTTTAAATATCAGCTCATTAGCCACCTGTAAACCCATCTAATGAGCCTTCATGGATTTTTCATTCCCTTTAATTGGGTAGAGGTTGGAGAAAGGCGAGTGTACTTGCTTGTTTCCCCTCAGGTTTGTTGTACTTTGCCAAAGCTATAACACACACACACACACACACACAATTACTACTCCGATCGCCAAGCAACACCCACCCTCTCCAACTCACACATCCTGGATCGATGGAAGCCGAGGGAGAGCGCCCAACAATCTCCATTAGGCTTGCTGTTCGTATCCGTATGAATTCGGTCCGTATGAATATCCACTGATGAGGCAGGAGGACTACCTTACAGTATTAACATTCAACATGCACAGAAATGATGAAATGATCCTAAGTTCATTTTCTTTTTCCACTATTTTCCTTTTGTGGCAAACCCCATTGACCTTATTATGTCAAAGAAATACACAGTTTGATGCTTTGCTATAGTTATTTAGGAATTATTATGGTCTAAAGACATGTTATGACCTTACGAAGCTGTTATGGCCAGCATGTTAGCAAATCCACCCATTAACACATCCAGCAACATTAGGGTTTGTTTGCGGTGGTGTTTATCACCACAGTGTTTAATCCCTAATGAACATGGATGTGTCTCCAGTACTGCAAAAAGAGGACAGAGTGTGTCATTAATTACTGTTGATGCATATCTGAACCTGAGCTTAAGCCTTAAATCGCACTAAGGAAACTCCAAAAGACAATAACAAAAGAAACAAAAAAACTTGGCACCCCGTCTTTTTTCATAAGCATAAACCACATGAACAGGTACTGAAGGTATACTACTTGAAATGTTATTCACTGCTCCTTCACGCGCAGTAAGGGCTGATTTCTGCTCACAATAAAAAAGAACATTACTCTTTCAAGCCAAATCCTGTCTTTTTCCACACAAAGAGGAGTGCGTTTGATTCCTGACAGCCCTGACATTTTCTTAAATTCAGCCGCAGCTCCTCCTGTCAATAGCAGCTTTGTTGCTATGTCTCCCACTCTGAGATCTTACAGGGAAGGAATCGGGCACGTTCAAAAAGGCTCCCTGCGGAGAAACATAATTTCAAAGTTGCTCAAAATCTCATGTCTGCACACGAGGGCCGATCAAAGTGAAATGTCTTTCATTTGCACTCAAGTGACGTGACCGAGATGAAAGGAAGCATTTGGCGACATAGTGCTCTCTATTATGCCCTGTAAGAAGAGAATGTACTCTGTCCTTGGCATTTGTACTTGTTGTAGAATGTTGTTTCACTGATATTATAAGTCAATGGAACATTTTAAAAGTCTGCTGCATTGTGGATCTGATGGAATTAAGCCATGTCGTGCATGGATGGATGGATTACAGAACCGGGCCTAGGCCTGTCCATGGCCGGCGCCATGATTTGTTCTGTCCCGGTGCTAATGTGGAGCTTTACCAATATGCGGGGGTGCTAAGAAAACAATTTCCATTCGATATGAATGTAGTTTTTATTTGAATTTGGTCAATGAATGATCAACAAGCTCTAGCTTTAAGCCTTTTACAGGTGACCACTAGGACAAAAACATCTTTAACATCCAAAGGTTAAAGACTTCAGCACCGGACAGCACCCGTGCTGCCACAGTTGATGATAACAACACAATACGACAACAACAACAAATGCATTCATGCCATATGCATAGTCTGTCAACTGTGCATTGGTAATAATGTTGCAGATTAAATGGCCTTCACCACATCAGAAATGAGTGCCCGATTGTCTCCTAATCCGCCAATGGCCTCATGCGTTGTTAATGTGCCGTCGTAAATGAGAGAAACAACGATCTTGTGTCGGGTTTTGGGTTTCCAAATCAGCCGTCCCATGCAGGTTCAGTGGTTTCTTGTCTCATCGTTAGAATCAAAAAGTAAGTGAAGGAATTTAAACACAGTTACTTTGGGGAATATAAAGCATGATGCAACAGTGCAGACAGAGCTAACAGTGTTTACCCAACCTGTTCTCGTTGCCAACTGGACACATACTGACCCCTCAGAGTCACTTAATGCACTGAGTAGCCGTAGCCGTCAAACTAAGATGCTCCGCAACGGTTGCAGTAAACACAAAGTTTAACAAGTTGAGATTTTGAACAAAAACACTTGGTTTCATTTGAGCAAAAAACAACTTGATTAGGTTGAGGAAAATAACGTTTACCACTTTTAAAAGCCACAAATGCAGAGCAGTTAACCTGCAGAAAGAGTTTCAACCCTCCACCTCCCCCCTACCATCTCACTCTTTCCATCTCTGCCACTTATTTTTTTGACACCTGCGTAGGTGTGGTTTTTTGGGAGATCACACGGAAAAATTATGAGACCTGTCACTCAGATGAAGCATACTTTCTGGGTGTCATTCTTTATCCCCCATTCACTTTATTTGATCTCTTCTCTTTTTCCTTCAGCATGATGCCCACAGACAAGACACACAAGCACACAGAATCCTTGCGTGCAGTGTACGCACATTTTTATTTTTCATGTCACATGTGATCAAACACATACTGTAGTTTAGTATTATTGCTTCCAAAAAAAAATAGAAAATCATGTTATGTAAGATAGATACCTTTCCATTCGTCTTTCATATCCTCCAGGTTTATATGGCAGTCATCACAAGGAGTTAGAATTGCAGCTCACACACCATGACAAAAATAAATGCTGACATTTTTATTTCACTCGCATGGGAATTCTTCATTTTTATCATTTCTTTCTTCTTCTTCTTCAAAAATCCTTTACACACAGTGCTGCTAATGCACAATCGCTGCTATTCCACAGTCCTCTATAGTCACCGATAGCTCGCAGCTCAGCATAGCAATACAAAAGGTGATTTGATATATACAGATTTTATTACACTACCCAATCATTATCATAATTTTACGAGTTTCCCGTCGCATTTGTTGTGGAAAGTGTTCATCTGATGGCTGTGGCGAGCCTCTACCCTGACAACCCAAATCCGTTTTGCCACGCGCTGCCATGATCCATCAGTTTAATTTGAGAGATCACAAGTGTACTTAGCCGTAAGCGGCGAAGCGGTTATTCAATAAGCAGGCCGTGTTTCATTCTTCATCTGTCATGGAAGAAAAGTGCAAGGGGAATGCGTCTTCCCTTTCATCCTGAACAAAAGGCGGCCAACTCATGCGACCTGCCACTCAGAGATCTGTGGACAAGAGGTCAAAGGATTTTTCTAAAAGTCAAAGGTCAACCCAATGAAACTCATGTCTTGTTTAGTTTTTTTTTTTATCACATGAGAGAATGACACACGAGAAGAGATGAGATGGGAATTTTTCTGAGGTGAATGGAAAATGATTACCACCCTTGGAAATACATTCAGGAAATAATACGGGACATACAAAGACACAGCTTTCTAATTGAAATACGAAATAATTGGAATAACCCAATAATTGGAATATGAATTGGAGTATTCCCACAACTGTACATCCACACATTAATACTATTTAAAGAAATAACCGGATTATTCCTAATTTTAGATGTACTATGTTGTCAGAATTATCTCATGCCAACATTTTGTGAAATACAATTACTTGCTTTTGTACTGAGTGTTCTCATCTTAACCCTCAGCAAAAGCAACTACCAGTGAGCGTATTCCCCATAATGTTGAACTATTACCTCAAAGGTTTCCCTGTGGAGTTTTTGACCTCTTTGGAACCGCTTTTCTGAGAATGGGTCCTCGTTTTGTGTTTCTCTTGCAGGAGGATGCACGTGCACGTAGGTGACACATTCCTGGCAGTGGCTTTGCATTATTTCGGGCAACAGGTGGCGGTGATGCGGCAGGAAAAAAGACTGCTTACTTAACATGAAAAATCAAATATCGGTACAGGTTTTAACCGTTCGAGAAAAACAATCTGCTTTGTTTGTTTCAAGAACACCACAGGGAACTTTGAGTGAAGTGAATTCTACTACTGTAGACTAGCAAATTAAGTTACCTATAAAATGAACATGATTTTCAGGAATGGTTGTGGAGGTAACAGCCACCCTGTTTATGACCACTATGCTAGTCTGGGCTCACTGCATTTTCTTGGAACATCTTGGAAAGTGATTTAATTAAATTATTGAGCAGGTTGCTCCTCTCATTAAGCACTTGTCTGGACATTAATGCTCACTGGTTTTTTAGAGACCAAACAATCAATTTGTCTCCAATGACCGATTGTTAATCTAAGCCCTGCAACCTATAAATTAGAATTTAAATGAAGCCTTTGTTTAGTCACGTGGTTATAATGTTGCTTCAGGAAATCACTACATGTGATTTAGGGCTTAACTCAGGACTATCCTTAACCATGTCTGGGAAAGGCAATGCATGTTAACCTGGTGTTAAAGGCCACTTCATTTTAGTGCTAGGCCGAATCCTTTTACTTGGAAATAGGCCCAAAAAATGAACAGCCATCGAGAGTTCACATTGTAATTTGCATGCTGGCCCTGAGCAGCAGATTATTGGTTTATGCCTCAGGCAGCCAGAGCATCCTCTAAAGAGCAGACTGCTTCATCGCAGATGGGAAAGACAGAAAAAACAAAAGCTTGTTTTAAAAGTCCTCGAGCATGGTATGGAGTTTCCCCAGTGTTTCATGATGTCCAATGACATTTAGATAGGAGGCAAAGGGCTCTCTGTTTGAGTTCATTAATACAAGTCTGCAAACGCACATTGAAGGCAGATAACTTAGACTCATTCCTTCTAAAGGTCAAGTGGCTCTCATGCAATTACTGACTGACAGGCCAAATGTAGAATGTGCTGGAATTCATCGAAGAAAAGGAGGAAAAGGACGAATAGGAGGAATAGAAAAGAGCTACTTATATCCCACGTACTGTAAACCACATTTTCTTTATTGATTAGCTGGTTGAAAGGCATCTCAGTTGTTCATTAAAAGCTGCAGATTTCAAACGAAAAGCTTACTATGCACCCACATCTTCAACAATTTAAAAACCAACTTCGTATAGGAGGACTTCTGGTGCATATTTGTGATAGCTACAACTTCATTTTAATAATTCTTGGAACAATTGCTGATTTCGGCATAAACACAATGGTGAAATCCTGTCTCATGCTCAGGGTGCTTGGTAGCAACTAAGTACTATGTAAGCCTTTGTAGCTGCCATATCAAACACATACTGTGCACATACACACTGTATACATAAACAGTGTACGGAAAAGGTATTCAGTCAAATAGAGACTTAGCCCCTTTAGCAGCGTGGCTTTAGGGATGGCAATGTTAGTTGGTTGGCCGGGCCAGCACTTAGAAAAATCGAAGAAAACTATTGAATGAATAGCCATTAAATTTTGTACAGACATTCATTGTCCATTGAGAATGCATGGTAAATGGACTTATACTTGTATAGCGCTTTTCTATTCTTCCCATCACTCAAAGGGCTTTAACACTACATGTCATTCACCCATTCACATCCATTCATACACTGATGGCAGGGGCTATAATGCAAGGTGCCACCTGTCCATCAGGTCTATCTAATCATTCATACCCATTCATACACTGCTGGAAAAGCCTGCGGGAGCAATTTGGGGTTAAGTGTCTCGCCCAAGGACACTACTCTACCACTGAGCTGCAGTGAACCTCTCTTACTTTGGTGAAGCTATGACTTTCCTTCTAAAATGGAAGACATGGTGAACATTATGACTGCTAAACACCAGCACGTTAACATTTCATTGTGGCCATGTTAGCATGCTGATGTTGACATGTAGCATAAAGCACTGCTGTGCCTAAGCACATCCTCACAGAGCTGCTAGGCAGTATTATTAACATGTTCTTGTGTATCAAAAGTTGACAAAGTGCTTAATTAAATATATATAGTGATAAGATGCAACCCTACAAAGCCAAATGATCTACATAGGGTCTGACAGTCTGCCCCGCTCAGTCCTGGCTCTGGTTCTTCCGAGATTCCATTCCCTCCAGCGGGCCCAGCAATATGGCCCAGGTCTCCATTTGCGTGGTGTCGGTGTTTGATCCCAGCAGGGACCGGCGGAGCAGTGAGGCGAAGCTCCGCTGCTGGTCGGAGTAAGACCTGCTGCTACCAGGAGCAGCGATCTCCACCACCAGCCGGAGCGCTGACTTCAGGTCAAAGGGCAGCAGCGAAGGAAGATCTGGGTCTGTTCTGGGCGGGCTTGTCGCTGTCGAAGGGCCTGCTGAAGTCTGAGCTGAAGGAGTTACTAGAATAACTATAGAAATAGCCAATATTCCCACGGATGGTCTCGTTTGCTTCGGTCATATAGAGGCATCAGTATTAAGTTGAAAGTTCCTTGTAGTAACTTTAAACAAGGTCGCCCAGAGCACATGTTGTGGTGTCCTGCTACCTTTTGCCATGTGTGTGAATGATCCAGATTGTAAGTGTTGGAGTGGTGGACAGAAGTGCACACACTATTACCAGACCATTTATACCACATCAATACAACTTGCAATTTGAGAGTTCAATACTAAGTGACATACTAACAGTCTCTCACTGGTTTCCGCCCTCTGCTTTCTCTTCTGCAGACACGTCTAAGTGTGTTATGTGATCTGTGATTATTCGGTTGTGTTGTCTGCAAGAGAAAGATGGAGACAGCGCGTGAAGATAAGCAGAGACATTTTTGTTATCAAGCTCGAACAAGTAAACACCTCAATTCACGATCTGTGTCCATCAATGGGAACACCTTTTTTTTGTAATCCTTCGCTTTCATCTTGTTGAAAATATAATGTAAATATCTGTCTCGGTCTCTGTCTGGCTCTCTCTCTTTCTCCCTCTCATTATCTGCCATCCGCCAAGAACTCTCTGGCATCAGAGCACAGAGAACCTTTGCATCTCGCACCATGGGACTGCGTTTGGTTGGAAACTGACACCTCCTGCACAGTTAAGACAACGAGACAGCCAGTGGTCCTGACATTAGAGTTTCATAGAGACCGTCTTGGTGTTTATATGTCCGATGAAACCCACCTTTTCTTTTGAGCATTCGATAGAACATAAGTAACCCTCTATATAATTTCAGGGTTGTGGATAAAGAAATATCACATGATCAGGTTTCAGAGGGTTTAATGAACTGTCATCACCAAACTGTTATTTGCAAGTCCAGGAAAATTCTCCTTGTAGTAGCTTGTTGCTAGCTAGCACAACGATTGTTCTTGCAGGCACAAGGACAGATTAAATAACGGGAATGTCATTAGTTTTGCGAATATTTGGTCATAAACCAAAGTATTAAAGACAAACTTTTGATCATTACTTTTGACCTGATGATGGCGCTGGATGAAAAGTTGAAGTTGCTATAATCCATCGCGAGGGGGACATCTCTTCATAGAAAAAAAAAGCTTAGTCAGTGGCCCTAAGCGTCAAGCTTCGTTACACGCATAGTGTCTTTTCAAAATAAACTTCCCAGGAAGTTAGGTTTAGGCAACAAAACCACGTAGTTAAGCTTAGTAAAAACAGCGACTCACGTGACTCACCCGGCAAACAACACTAACGATTCACATGACTAATGACTCCAGTGACTAACGACTCGCGTGACAAAAATGTCAACGTATATGTTTAGTTTCGCACAGGAATGAACGGCAGTCTCCTGGACAAGAGTCCTTTGTTTGTTTCACCGATCCACCTTCCCTCCCACCCGCCATGTGTGCGTGTGTGTGTATGACACGCCAAGGGGCACTGACCAAGCATCGATATTTGACAAGTTGGACATGAGACCTGGTTGAAAACACCATCACCATTAGAGCCACGCACTGGCGTGACCCAGAAATCAAGGCGATGAAGGCAACTGTGACCAAGCAGAGTTTAGTAACAGAAATTATAAGCAAAAAGCATTTACTTCTTGAGTGAAAATAATGTCAGTACTTTTTCAAAGAGTAACTGATTACTCTGGATATAGATAATATAAAATAAAGCTCATAGCTCTTTATTTAGGGTGGGGCACAACATGAAACAAGCGGCTTGATACATTTTAATTTCTGATATACTCCATCCATTATGTAGAAACACAGTTTGGGAAAGAATAGCTCCAGCATGTCTCCGGTGAGTAGAGCAAGTCAGAAAGAGAAAGCTTCTCTAACCCACAATGTGTTTTTGCCCTCCGGGAGGTAACTGTCTTCAGTGCAGATTGTAAGTCATTGAACCATTTTGGGCCAGAATGAATAAGTAATGGCACCCAGAGTAAAGCAAGAACAAGCTGGCTAAATATTTCATCCCTCCAGCTCCGTGCTGTGACCTAAAACGTGGACCACAACAACAGACTACAGTGGCAATTCTATAATGAAATTAAAATGAATTCTTCCCAGTTTGGCGCGGTGGGGTTTGTGTCTGTGAGGAAGATTTTTAATGCAGCAAACCTTAAAAAAACTCACATTGTGTCTCGAATATGAGGCAAATCCAGCATTTAAAGGGGAGCTGCTACAGGCAAACACATCGCATTTTGCTTCCACATACTGTATTTAGGTCTTTATTTTACTACTTTGTCTATTTGTGTAGTATTCTTTTTAATTCGCCAAAAACTTAGTATTAGATAATGCCTTATTTGCATATTTAAACAAACAATTTCAGACAACTTGTTATACAAAAACAATTGTCTTAATGTCAGTAATCAACTGGGGAAGTTTCATAGTAATATCCTTCTTTTTACTTTGTGCACCTGTGGTGTCTTCAACATGTATGCAATTTTACAATAAAGGCCGTTTTTCTCCAAATTCCAAAAAAAACTAAAGTTTTTTTCTCAGACCCCGAGCCAGAAATCTCTATTTCAGCAGAACTTTGATAAATCAAACTTTCGATTTTCATTCCAACCTATATTTTGAAGTTTTTACGGAGGTGTTTGTTCATATATCATTCATAGCCTGATTTATAGAACATTTCATTCCTAAAAACATGTTGGGAGTTGGATTTTATTTATTATCTTCTGATTTATGGAGAAAAAACTAATTGTCGTAATCAGCTGGGGAATTATCATGACATCTAATTTTGACCTTATTCACCTGCAGTGTCTCCCCTGCTGCTTGGGGGAACCTGTTGTTTCACCTGTGGTCAGTGCTTCAATGCAATCAGGAGAGGAAACCACGTACACTGTGGAGCAAATGCAGAGCTACAAAATGTAAATTGGAAAATTGGACCAGATGCTTCAACTGGACGGTCCATATATTGTAACACTGACACTCAAAATAATTTACCTTCAGATCTGTTACAGAGCAGCCTCAATAACCTCCTCTGGTTAGCCCACAGGGTCTCCAGCAACGTATTCATATGACGAGTCAGCGTTGTGGTTTCACTGAAACCTATTCATGAGCTGTCATGGTCTGTGACTATCAAAGTCTGAGACAGAAAGTGTGGAGTCCATGGACATTTTTATTGTAACTTATGATGTCAGTTTCTTGTTAAGGCACATTAAATCATTTTATTGGCAAAACCTGCCATAGTAATGGAGGTTAATAGATGGGTTGACTGGCATATGAATAGGAAGACTGATTCAGACCTGCATTGTTCAGGCTGTGTCAGTCAGTCAAACTTTATTTGTAAAGCACATCTCAAAACGGCTGGTGCAGTTCAAAGTGCTCACAAGTGACAAGCTGGAAATAGGAATGTGAAAACAGTAGAAAGAACAAAAACAATTCAGCAATTTAACAATTTGACAATTTGAGACCAAGGCACACAAGACATAAAATGATAAAAATGTAATAAAATAGAATTAAAAGTTATAATACCAGTAATAATCGTAAAACAGCATGAAATAAAAACTAGATTTATAAAATACCAATAAAATGGAATTAGATTATAAAATACGTAACTATATAAAATAGAGATACATTTTACAACTTAAATACAATAAGATAAATTAAAATAATGTCTATGAATTATTCTTATTCAGATCCTCAGTCTGTTCCAGCTGCTCGGAGCATAAAAGCTAAAAGCTGACTCACCAAAGCTTTCAGTCCTGCACATTGGAACAACTAACAGACTTGTGCCAGAGGACCTGAGGATACTGGTTCATAATGCACTGTAAGCATGTGAGACATATATGCCTCTGCAAGACCAAGTGCTTTAAATACAAGAGAAAGAATTTTAAAATCGATACGGAAACTGACCTGGAACCAATGAAAGGACTTCTGGTCCTGGGCACTCGGGCCGCAGAGCTCTGAATCAGCTGTTAAAAACTGTTTTAGGGTATAGACCAGATAGGAGAGCATTACAGTAGTCTAGCCTGAACGCACTCTAGCAATACTTTTGGAGAGGAAGACGAGGAAGTGGAGGTTGAGAGACGACAACAAATACGAGACGAGATGCTGAGCAGAGTAAAACCGAATCGGTGCTGTGGGACTAACAAATTGTGGTGCTTCAAAAAAGACTTAAAAAGGATTGAAAACATGACAAGATGAGTGCTCTTGCAGTTTGTCGTCAGATCTAGGTGCAGGAACTGAGAAGTGTTTCATGTGCAGAGCAGAGGACGGAGCTCCATGAGTCGACAAACTGACAGCTGAGTCCTCAAACACCACTGTGACTAGAAAAGGAGGACATACATAGAGGGAAGAGGATTCTCAGCATTTTGAGGAGTGATCGTTTTATTCGGAAATGAAATCAAACATGGCAAATTATGACAGTTTAAGGTGATGTCAACACTACTCCGTTTCCATTTGAAAACGTATATGTTTTGCTACGTTTACACTGAGCGTCCACACTACGCCGGCGTTTTCGAGCACCGAAAACGGAGGTGTTTCAAAACGCTCCCGAGGACGGATCAGTTTGAAAACTCCGGGTTGCGTTTTCGTGTGGACGGTCAAAAACGGATACATTCAGAAACGATGACGCCCACACCCGCGTTCGCTACTTGATTGGTTCTTAGCTGTCATGACGTGTCCTTCCCTGATTCGTCACACGTCTATCACGTGATCCTTACCTGGAAGCTCACAAACAACAACATTGATTACCTATCGACTACCAGGTTAATTTAACATGGAGAACTGATTACAGGCGATGCTGACCTTGTTGTCTTTACTAGCAGCTGTTGTTCAGTTAAAGTCTGCGTTATTACGGAGGAAGCATCTGTTGTTGGAGCGATTAGCGAGCGGCGTGACCAGCGGCGCTATCAGACCTACGGAGCGGCCGTCTGAAGTCACGGTTAGCGGCTTTAGGGAGGGTGATGAACACAAAACGGAGGATTTTCCTGTCCTTATTAATGCTTATTTTTGTGAAGTCCGCAGATAAAATGTAAAGGAACAAAACACTGATTGCTCTCCAGTAGGACAGATAGTTAAGCCACCAGCCGAGCGAAACCGAGAGGGAACGAGTGAGAGACGTGTGTCGACCACATTCATGACCCATAATCTAGTAAACTTTTATGTGTAAGTGTTGATTTTAAAGTAAATTTTGATGTGTGAGATATATATCTATAGCAAGACCTGCAGCGCTGTAACTAACGTTAAGTCTGAAAAATAAAACTTCTAAAACTTTGCACGAAATGTGTCTGAGTTTATAGAGGAAGATTTTAGAGAAGATCTTAAGTATCAAACACGACCTTTCATTATTAAAGACTGCTTTATTACACTGTCGTTTTTTTAAAACTAAGCAACTAATGTACTTCCTGTTTACATCGGCAACCACGCGCATGCCCAGTGTTCGTGAATAGTCACGTGATATTCGTTTTCAGGCCTTTAGTCTGGACGGAGATCAATTTGAAAACGATGCTGAAACACTGTGTGGACGGAGATCGTTTTTGTTTTAAAACTCCGTTTTCGTTTTAAAACGGAATAGTGTGGATGTAGCATGAGTGCACTGAATGGTAGATAGAGATCTCACTGATACATTTCTTACATAATGAAGAGAAGGAGAACAAACCGGAAACCAAAATTGAACTGTTGTGAAATTTGTGCCTGTTTCTAAAGAGGTTAAAATAATTCAATTAAAATAGAAATGGATAATCCATTTTTAACACTTTAACAGCGACAAAAATGCTGACTGCGGAGCTGAAGTTATGACATTACTTCCTGTCTAGCCTCTCTTCCACAAGCTTCTGCAAATCAATAGAACCTCTCATTTCTTTCATCCGTGTTTTGGGAAGAAAAAAAGAGAGTTTTGATTTCCATTAAACTGAAATCTTGAGCTTTCATCAGAGGGATCGCATAGTTTTGTCAGAGGGCCAGATTTAACCCACGGGCCAGCGTTTGCCTACCTCTGGTCTGCGGGCTTATGGGAAATGGTGTTCCATAATTACAGCTAAAAGCAGGAATATGAAATAAACAACAATATTACTGCAGCTGAGTGAGTACGATGGATCTTTAGTCATTTGTATTATTCAAAATATGAGTGGGATTTTTAAATGAGGTTTTTCTGATTTCTGTTCTCTTTGAACTTGGTACTTCATTTAGCCCTGGTGTCAGCCACTCGCATTAGCAGAATCTTTTTAATTATTTAATGTCCAAATCACTAATTTCCCATTATTATCATTAGAGGTTATTTAATAAAGATGAGGTCTCGTAATTATTTTGACAAAGTGCAGGGAAAGAGCGCCGTGAGACAGTCACTTGAGAGCTTTTGTTTATCAGACCACCATGATGTTTATTCATACCTCCATCGTGTGCCGGTCGCCCCCTCTGTTATGGCAAAATCGGCAGCGCGAGAGGGGAAAGGACATTGATTCACAACCCTTATTAAAAGTCGAAAGCAGTGGCACCATCTAATTATGAAGCTCATCCATCAGCTGTAACAAGGGCTGTCATCGATATTTAGTTGGGCACAGGAGCCCGGCGCACTCCGCTTTATATGCTAAGCGAGACGCTGCAAAGAATTTGCAAGTTCCCCGATCTTGACACTAATGGCTTTCAATAATTTGATGAATTGTGTATCAGACCGAGGTGGGAACCTCGGAGAACCGGAGGAACGAGCCGGGACATGCAAACAAAAGTCGCTCACTGCAATTTACTTGAGAAACTCTTGACCTATGCGAGGGAAGGAGGGAAGGGGGAGGAGGGAGGGGAAGGTGGCGGCGCACTGTCACCTCGTCACCTCTGGTTGAGCCGAGCTGGGACTCGGGTGTTAACGAGTTTTTTCTTTGTTTTTTTTCTTGGGCGAGCTGTCATTGGAATGCGAAGGCCGGCTCTGTCTCCTGCTAATTAACACCTCTTAATTATAACGAGTTGACTGATCAGCCATGCATGTTAGTAGGGAGAGAGGAGCCGCTGGAAAATGTTGATGTTATCAGTTATCGCTCTTCGAACCACAGCATACAGCAATTATATGGCTGTGTCTATAATGAGCATTGTGACCGCACAACCTGACAGAATTGTCTCTGCAGATAAACTTGTAATAAACCTAATAATAATAATACTTGTGACTTTTTTAACACAACAAAAAGGATGAATCATTCTGAACGATGGGATTAATCTCCTCAATAAAACATGGCTCGTTATTCGAAGCAGCTGCTTTTGAACATTGTGAACGGCAGCGTGTTCATCTCTTTTCCGTTATTAAGAGAAACCAAGATTTGTGTTTGATACTGTGGGCTTTGGTCTCTTGGGTGGTCAGATTACGTGCACCACCAACACATGCTCATTGAAATTCTCCCTTACAGGGCTGCGATTCTTCTCTCTAATGACGCCATTATTTTCGCCCGTATCAAATTTGGTAGTGTGAGGTTAATGGCTCCATTAGGCAACAAACCGCCATCCAGAGCCTGTGTAACACTTTGCATGTCCTGTCTTGGCTATGTTTTATCGTTTGCCATCTATGAAAGTATTAAATTACGGGGAAACAGATTAGTCCGGGCTAATAACATGGAATGCTTTTTGTTTTTGCCAGCACTGATATGTGTCGGATGCCTTTGAAGAGAGGGACACACACACAGAAAAAGAATAATTAGAGGGGGAAACAGAAAAAGACTCATCATCTTCCAGTCTGGTCTTGTTTTTTTGGTTAAAGGAACTTTCTCTTTGTCTTTTGTCTTTTGAAAACACCTCTAAAAACAATTTGGTTTCCTCATTAAACCGGAACTCTCTACACATTGTAGAAGGTCTTGAAAGAAAGAGTATATCAAATTAATAAGGTCTATTCTTGACGATTTACAGCGTCACAGAGTGTACAAACATGAGCGTGTTTATTGATGCAACATTAAAAAGTTAAAGCTTCTATCATTTTTTTTTTTTTTTGGACATTTAAACAAGCTGTAAAGACAACATTAATATAGTCTACAGTATGAACACTTTCTCATTCAGCAAATAGTATAATACTAAAAATAATAGTGTAGCCCGGTCTTTATCTGCAACTGTGCAGAAATACCAGGTTTGAACACAATGAATACATAAAAACTGTCTCAAGATAGTAATGTGCCACCAATGCGCCTGACCACACTTTTTCTAAGAACAACAGGCCCATGGACACAGAGATGGGGCCAGGCACATACACAATGTCTGCGCTGGGCATATAAATGACAACTGCGTCAGTCTGAAACAAGCAATGACAGTCATGCTGCACTGTGCACCGCGTTGCAGACGGGTCTAAGATGGAGCAGTTATCTAGTTGCACATCCAGGAGATGCAGGACAACATTAGCATACATTTTAATTCTACTTTTGTTCCTGTCTACTTGATGAAGTCCAATTCGTTCTCTTCTTTTAGCTCTGTATGTCTCCAAGAACTCCTGAGGGAAATCTTTCTCTCTATAGTTGCTAATTGCTCCACTATGTTTACCAGGTTGTTGCTAACTCTGTCCGTCTGCTGTTTGATGCTGAGCAGGAAGGGTATCAAAACTAAAGACATTTTCATATTGTCATAGGTTACATCATTGTTTGGGTATTTTGAAGTTGGGTTGTATAAGATACTTATCTATAGTCAGTGTTAATGAACGGCGGTCGGCACGCCTCCAGACAGGACTGCCAGCAGAGGAGCAAAGCCATGTACTGCTGTGGACGGGAGCAACATGTATTTCAGTCACCTTCAAAAAAATAGCCAACTAAAACAGTTTAAGTATATGATAAGTGTACGATATACTGAACTGAACTGAAAGTGAAACTTATAATTACTGTATTTGTCATCACAGCACTTGAGTCCGGTGTCTCTGAAGTGAGCATATATAAGTTTAACTTCCCCGTCGTATGAGGGATGTCTGACGGCAAGATCAATTTGTGAACATATTCTAAATATCGTGTACACTTAAACTGATATTGATTTTTTAAAGTTTCTAAAATGGATTTTGCTGCTTCCCCGTCTACAGCAGCACATTGCTTTCCTTTCAAGCTGGTTCTTCTTTCTGTTTCTCCAAACTGGGGACGTGCTGCCCACCGTCTACAGCTGGTGATACAATGACTTTAATTGAACCATATTCAAGGATATTAATCAATTTCCTGCATTTCTGCATTTTACTACTGCATTTTATTTCTCACACTGCTTTTTAGTGTTTCAATGAAAGTTGTTAATTGTTTTTAAATCTCATTTTCTTTTGCCTTATGTTTTGATGCTTTTAATGGTTTTATGTGAAGCACTTTGAATTACCTTGTTGTTGAAGTGTGCCGTACAAATAAACTTGCCTTGCCTTGACTATGGATAAGTACCTCACACAACCCCACTTACAATTCTTCAAACTATCCCTCTAAACGTGTAAATGGCAGTCTTTAAATGTTGCAGCTTGGTCAAAGTGCTGCTAGTTTTATAAGCTGTTGGGTATAAAGTAATCCATAACGAGGCCTCTGATTTTATAGTACAATATTTCCCTCTGCAATGTTTAAAGTAGCAGAAAATGTAAATACTAAAATACTTTTAATAATATACTGATGAGAAGTGTTTCCCACAGCGCTGTTCCAATGTGAAAATGCTCCTTGAAGCCTCTGCACATTCATCACGGAAGGCGAGGTGTCAGCATGGAGCAGCGTGCGATCATTTCACGGTGTTTGAAAAACAATTATCGTGCACTCTTTGGAAATACGGACATGAATCTGTGATACGTCTCTCTGTACTATGCAGCCGTTCACTCAAAGCACACGGTAGCCGGCGCTTGCCTCACAGCTAACTCTGTGTGCTGCCGCAATGGTACATTCATGCCCCTCGAGTGTTTGACTGATTCCACTCCAGGTGTGGCTGCGACAATGGAGTTGGAGGGGGGGTTCTAAATAAAATAATCAGATGACAGACAGAGGCCACGTTGAGCAAATAACTGTAAAGATTGGCGGGGTGAGACGAGTGCCTAACGCTGCCTCGGGAGTGGAGCTTTCTTGAAGCTGTGATCTTATCTTAAAATGAAAGGGTGCTGTACAAATCCGGGAATGAGACAAAAATAAATACTTGTTAAGCCCCTCTTGAATGGAGCCTGGCCGTGCTCCCCTGTAAACAAAGCAGCTCGAGGCAACGCCGGCAGTATTACTTTCTCATCAAAAACCATTATATCTATTAGTCACATCTATTAGAGCCTGTCACAGTGTCACTACTGTGAATAACTGCTGGGTCAGGAGGACAAGCAAAACATTTGCTGTAGTCACTAATAACACTTCATAAATGTCTCCTCAATATTTTGTGTGTTTCTGCAGCAATTTCTTTTGCATTTCACAAGCTTTCTAAGTGTTTGTGTGTTAAGTCTGATGCTTGGGCTTGTTAGGTCCATAACTTTTGGACACAGAGAGAAATCGCCCCCCCTTCCTGCAGCCATGTGTTTTGGAGGCGATTGAGAGCACAACAGCAGGTTTAAGTCAAAATCCAATGGATTTATTATCCTAGAAGCATAAAAACAGATACAAACCGAATCACACTACTAATAACAAAACAAACATATAAATTCCATGAAATGTGAGATCCAATCCGAGCCACCCAGGAGGCTGGTCTGCCTCCTCGGTCGCCCGCAGAAGATCTGAAATCCCCCAGAGCTTCAAACCCTTTGTCCCCCCAAAGTTACATTCCTCAGCTCATCGATCAGCTCATTGATTGGCTGAAGTCCAACAAGCCCCTCCTGGGCCGATGCCCCATTGTTACTCTTAACACCTCAAGCAGCCACTTTCCATGAACTTTAAACAAACTTTGGAAGAAATATCGACTTTTAAACACCTCATTGTTCATCAGTCATTTAAACTGCTCAGAAGTCTCTTGGTATACTTTCAGATGATTTGTAAAAATGTAATTGGCCAGGCAAAAGTTTGATTTAAAATTGATGTTAAGTAGAGTGGTTATGGTTTTTAGCCACATAATAATTTGCAGTCAAGGACGTATTCTGAATGCATCCGTACTTTTTTCTCTACTTGTCTTTCAATTTATTCATAAAAGACAGCCACAAGAAAAACAAAATCAGCTTGAGGGAAATATGAAATTAAAGAAACCTTTTCACCACTAACATGAAGATGTGCTGTGCTAATATGTACCTCTCATATTTGTCATGATAAAGTTGTCAGGATCCCTGTCAGACCAGACACCTCCCATGGCCACACAGCTGCAGCCACTTTAGCCGATTACCTCCTGCAGGCTGACACACCAGACTCAGGTCCCACTAACGCTTCCCCTGGCACTATATAAACTCTGGTCCTGCAGTCTGGGGCTGTCAGGTCGTACCGTCTTTCACCTGCTTCAACCCCTTTGCATCTTCTGTCTCGAGCGCCTGCCTCCGGTGTCCGTCGGTCTGGGAATCCCCTGTGCCCTCCTTTGTGTTAACGGACTACACACCGCCGCTCTGCCCTCCGTGGTGTTAACGGACTACACACCGCCGCTCTGCCCTCCGTGGTGTTA
>NW_022280116.1:564468-586058 GCF_004355925.1 Anarrhichthys ocellatus
GTGGTGTTAACGGACTACACACCGCCGCTCTGCCCTCCGTGGTGTTAGCGGACCACACACGCCGTCAAGTTACCAGCCCTCCGGTGTCGAGCCACGGGACTCACACCGTCGATCTGCCTACTCTCTGGTGTCGAGCCACGGGACGTCAAGCTGCCAGCCCTCCGGTGTCGAGCCACGGGACTCACACCGTCGATCTGCCTACTCTCTGGTGTTGGACCACGGGCTCCACACCTTCAAAATAAAACCTGTTTATATCAACTTCTTTTCTCCTGTGGTCTTGCGATTGGGTCCTAACCCGTGAACTCCCGTGACAAAAGTATTCAGAGAAAATACTTTTCTCCAGCCTATTTCAGTAACTGGAACCAAAACAGTGACGGATGTGGAAATAATATTGAAATTTCCCCAAAGTGCCCAAGCATGATCATGATTACACAGAAGTGCAGAAGAAACTCCTATATGTACATCAAACGGGCTTTAGTCACACACAATCTTTTTTTTTTTTTTTTTTTTTCTCTGTTTAAATGCCTGCACTGTATGTCAAGTTTGAACATTTCATCCTGTAATTCCCGCATGGCTCACATGACTGGGGAGAGAATTTAATTAAATTGAATGAAGCTGATTCATGGAGGAATAAAATAACCAAACGAGAGCTCTGTCGCTGGAAAGGCTATCAATATTCAGGTTAGCAAAATGTGTTCCGACAGAAAAAAAATAAAGATCATGAAATACAAAACAGATAGACATGTGATGATGAAAGAAAAGAACAAGTGAGGAAATGCTCATCAAAAAAAGAAAAGACAAAGCATATCTTGCTCTCAAGTTCAATGTCAAGATAGCATCCTGTATTTCTGTGTTTGGGCAAAGACACTCTAGCATTTCTCATTTCTACAACAGACACTAATGAATAATAGGAAGAAAAATCTTCTTTTATTGCCAGTTTACCCAAACATCAATATATGCATTGGGGAGACAGGTGTGATAGGACATGAATGGTTTTCAGGACAACCACTATTTCAATTAATTTACAATGACATAACAAATGCATCATGTATCAATGCACATCAATGCATACATCAGCAGTTGTGATAATGTCTCAACATGACATCTTATACATATAATGGAGTAACTTACTCTTCTTTGTGACTACAAAGCGATGACAGTGCCTGGCCACATTTTGCACAGTTAGATAATTCAAGCATCAGTTGGGGCCATAGGTGTATTAAGAGAATTGGATGCTGTTATCCAAGATGGCGCCCCATTTAATCCAATGCCTTACAGCTGTTTATTTTGTAATGACTGAGTACGGAGAGAGGTGTTTCTGAGCCATTGTGCATCATGTGACCTGCAACAAAAGTATGGAGCGCAAGTATAGTTGAATTAATCCGATACATTAAGTAACCATAACAAAATGAAGCCAGTCTGATGGTGGACAGGGCTGGAATTTATATTCAGAACAACTTGGTGCAGTACGAGGCGCTGTGTTTGCAATTTTTCTTTGCAAACAATATCACTAATTCAGCCACATGTTGATGGTTCCACAGAGAGGAAACAACGCCTGATTTCGTCACTGTATTATTACATAAGGTTTGAAGTGCACAAGTAAATGATGAATGAGGGCTTAAATTAGCTTTTTGAACTAATGCTGTCACACTCAGACCTCTCCTTAGCCAAAGTTGTTACACTCTCGTGATTCGTGTCCCCGGCTCACAATAACGATCTCCTTTGAAGCCGTGATATGATTGGAGACGAGAGATTTCAGGAGAAAAAGCTCAAATCGATGGCAAATGAATACCAATCAATCACTGGCGGGGGAAGCTGGGAGTACGTGGCAACAGAGAGTGGTCTCTGGCATCTGTTTGATTTATGCCTTGTCTCGCAGTGCGTGGTGACCGGGACTCCCATAATGCATTGCAGACCACTGTCTGGAGACTTAATTTTCTTCAACCCCAATCCTCCAAACCCTTTCCATCCTCTCGAAGCTTTGCGTGATGATGCCTCCCAGCTGACCGAGGAAGTAATGCGACCGTTGATAGTGTTGCCACGGTGATTAATCACAAACCCTCAAAGTTCTTTGTGCTGTCTGAAACAATAGATCTTTAGGGGGGGCAAGATGGCTCCACATGAAATTCTTTGCCCTTGGTGTGACTCACACTTGCAGGTGGTATACCTGTGCAAAGGCACAATTAAAGCATTAAATCAAATCAATGAATCCAGTTTATTACCAGAATCAGATTTGGAGAAGCCCGACAGTTCTGTTGTATTCTGGTTACATCATGTCTCACAGGGTAGCTGCTGCAGGTGACGCATGGGTTTAACAAATTAGATGAGGTGTGAAACGACAGATAAGAAGAAACTTAATTGGATCCCCGTGGGGAATTAGACCACGACAGCATCAACGCTAATGGCATTCAGCAGGGAAAGAGACAAAGATAATGAAAATGCACGGCTGAAATTAGATAAACTATAAACATTTATGGAACAATAAATAAACTAAATGAATGATCGTCTCTGTTTAAACTTTACAGGGAGGAAGATATGAGGAAGGCGTCATTATGAAAATTGATAGATTTTAATCGATAAAACACATACACACATACAAATTTTGCAAGCGGACATAGTACATATTTAATGGACCTTTAACTAAACAGTTGACATATAGATAGAAACTGTAGATTAGCTGGTGGGAAGGCTTAACATTTACAAAACACTCTCCCTCAGAGGGAAAAATCCAAACCTTATTCATTGTTACAAGTACAAGTGGTTCCGATCTTTAAGTAGGAAATCTTGAACAAAACTGTGATTATTTGTCTCAAGCTGAAACAAGTTGTCCATGTTTTACATCATAATAAACTGATAATCTTTGGTTTGGATCGTTTGGCAAAAAACAAACAAAAAAAACAATTCGAAGAGGTCACCTTACCTCAGGCTTGATGTCGTCATTTTTTTCGATGGACATTTTTCATTATTTCTGATGTTTTTTTAGACCCAACAAATGATGAATTAATCAGTTTAATAACGATTAATAGCAGCCCCAAATTTGTCCAATTTTATATTTCACTTTTTTCGTTCATATGATATTTTTTGGGGCATTTGTGACAAATTACTTTGACATGCACAGTATCAAAATCTTGTAGAGAACACACCTCAAGCTTTGGGAGTCTGGTCGACCTCAATTCCTTTTTATTCAGATAAGAGGACAAATATACCAGAAATGCCAGCCTTCATACTTCAGACATGCACGATCAATAATGGCAGCACTTACTGTCAAAACACGGCCGAGACTAATTTTGGGGCTCAAGGGAAATTTGTTTAGTCTTTAGACAAAAATTAAGTTTTAGCCTTGAGCGCCTAAAATGGCTGAATATAGAATTATTGAAATTGTGGGCATAGATCTTTGCGAGTGGTCTTTATTGCCTCCCCCCCGGCCCTCGGTTCTTCGGAGGCCACAACGAGTGCACACGAGTAAAGCCTGGATTAGCGGGTAATGGCTAGCATCAATATGACTGTAATGTCATTTCGTGATGCATCCTGGTCGTTACTGGCCCGGCAAAGAGTGGTCCCCAGCTCGCTGTAATGACTGGGATGTCAGGAAACAAATGTTATTATGTAGCAGTATTAAATATAGCTGTTATTTCTGTGACAGAAGTGGGAGAAGAGAGCAGTCAGCTGATTTCTAATGCGTTGCCTTCCGTCAGATGAGAGCGCGCTGCTTACAGTGTGTCGGTGGCGGCGGCGGCAGCACAGAAATATTTCACTCATATGCAAAGAAACAGTTGCTTTCTCTGTATTTTATTGAAGCCGGATTGATACATTTTTCTAGCTGTCAAGAAAATGTAGCTGAATATGATTCTTGATAATATTATTTTGTTGTTTTTACTGTGTGGCATGCAAATACACAAACAAAAAATATCATTATTAGTTCAAGCTGTGTGGGTAGTGCCTCTTTGTTAGCAGCAACTGTGGGAGAGAAAGTTGACTGAAATTTGATAATGGGTTCACAGTAAATCGCAGTTCTCGCCGTGTCTAGTCAATACTCTGTTATGACTTTGAGTCATAATATAGGATCATATATGCTGTGTGCCTGAGGGTGGTGCTGTGTATTGTGGCCGTTTTCTTTGTATAAGAAGGCACCTGTGTAGGCCGGCCGGCTCTCTCTCTTCTCCCCGGCTCCCAACCGGACCGTGCTGCACAGCAGGGATCACTGATCACATATTATAACTAACAGTCCATGTAGTGGTAGGGGTGAGCCGCTCTTTTGTTTACTTTTATTTTTTCCTGTTTTGGGTAGGGAGTTAGGTAAACTGCCTGTCTTTTGTTTTGTTCAGTTTGGGAGTAGGTCAGGTAGTAAAAAAAGATTGTTTTGTTTATTGTTTTGAGCCAGGCGCACCCTGACGTATACTACAAATGGTGTAAATAATAAATATGATGGACTGTATTACAGCATAAATGGTCGTTCTTTGGAGTAGGAGAGAGGAGGGAGACTTTATATTATGCTGCGTCCAGGTTCCCCTAGACCGGGCGTAACAACTCTGAAACTGGAAATGTAACAACACTAACTTTAATTACTGAACCAAAAACAGAATCACACTGTCTTTGTATTTATTAGTCAAGACAGGGTGTAATGTTTCATAATGGTGCTTGAACGGAAAATTTGTCATTCTGTCAGTCCCTTTGGATTTTACTCTCCTTTTTTGAGCGTTTTTTAGTGACTAGCAAGGCATTTCTTGTTTTTCTTTATGTCTTTATTAGTCTTAAAGATGTTGCTGTGCAGAGAAATAAAGTGCATTCTGTATTTTTTAACATAGTCCTTTGGTTATTTGTTTTGGTATGGGGGGGCATTAAATAGCTTGAATCTAAAAACAGGGATTGTTTTGAGTTTCCCACAAAGCTTTACAGTTACATAAGGGACAATGGAACATTGGTATGGGCATTAATATCTCTACCATGATATTATGTATTTGCTTGTGTAATTGCGCTAAGAGCTAGGTAGCTTAGCTGTTAGCAGCCTGTGGGCAGCAGAGTCCTGTTTGGCTAACGGGGCTAATACAGCCAACCAAGCTAACAGCTAACGACACACAGCAGTCATTATGAAGCTTTACACGGTGAACAGAGCCGATGCAGACAGCTGAATAGATTCAAATGAGAGTGTATCTGTTGCGTGAGACGTGCAAGTGAAAATGTGTCTGATTCACATGCGGTCTAGACGGGTGGGGGGGGGCAATTGTGGTTTCTATTAATTCTATCAAACATTACAGCAGTGGTGGTTGCAGACACACCTGGTGGAGATCTGCACTCAGTAGAGTGCAGTTTTTAAGTTGACACAGTTTCACAGTAGACAGTGACGGACATTCAGCACAACAGGTCATCATTTAATGAGATTGGTGAAACGGGAGCTGCATCCAAAGAAAATAATGAGACAGCTAGGGATTGTTGTCTGACGTCAGTGCAGCACTGTAGTCTGCAACTTGGGTGTAAGCAAAGGGTGTATTCCGATGATTGCAGCCTTATCCTGGATGGATTTCATCTTTTGCTGTAAAAATGACCATACAGACATTCAGCTTTGCCGAAACTTTTGTGTTCACACACATTTGCACTAATTAGAGGCTAAGGATGGCACAACATTCTATTCAAATAACTTCATCAGTATGGTCATATGAGTATGTATTTTATGTATGTACCTGAACTCCTTTTTTTTGCATCTCATTTTTTACTTCAATTGCGGAACTAACTGATTGTCCCCAGTTGTTCGCAGTACTCAGAAGCCTTCAGAAGGTCAGACTACACTGCTCCCCCCACCACTGTCATTCATTATATGTGCTGCTTTTATCGCCTCTCGAAAATTGTCTCACAACTTGTTATTAAAATGGACATCATCTCTCTCTGAGAGTACTGGAGGATTTAGGGTAATGAGGGAAATTGGCCGGCAGTGTCCCTGAGCTCAACTCATCCTCCATCAGTGCTGCTCGAGAAGTCTGGCTCGCTGCGTAATGACAAATTTAGCAGTGAAGCAAGAGCAACGTGTCAATCAGCCCTGCCTCTGCACTGTACGCATTATGTCAATATTACTGTTGGCACAGGTGAAGGAGCATGTCATGTTCCATACGGCAAAAATAAATATGTGCTGAAGTCTAGATGTATGGTTAGCATTGCCCAAGGCGTAATATCCATTTAACCAGGATCCAAACAGGCACGTTGTTTAAAGAATGCTATTATTTACAGCCTGTTGCACAAGCAAGCGTTATTGTCCCACATGAGAGTTCTCTTGTGGATTCACTGATCAGCTGGGTGTTAAATGTCTTTCTCACCTGGCTTTGTGTGGTGATGATGCCCAATCGAAACTGTAAAACCTTGATGCCTTCCTTCACACATATGATTTCAAATGATTGGAACAAGAATAGGAACAAGGACAGGCAGCAAGACTTCATGTTTAAAGACACTATCCTGTAAATAAATAGACAAAGGTTTGGTCCTCACAACTTTTATTTGCCTTTACCATCTACAGTTGTGTGAAAAAGTGTTTGCCCCCTTCCTGATTTCTTATTTTTTGCATGTTTGTCACACTTAAATGTTTCAGATCATCAAACAAATTTAAATATTAGACAAAGATAATACAAGTAAACACAAAATGCAGTTTTTAAATGAAGGTTTTTATTATTAAGGGGGAAAAAAAATCCAAACCTACATGGCCCTGTGTGAAAAAGTGATTGCCCCCCCCCCTGTTAAAACATAAATTAACTGTGGTTTATCACATCTTTGGAAAGCTGAGTTCAATTTCTCTAGCCACACCCAGGCCTGATTACTGCCACACCTGTTCTCAATCAAGAAATCACTTAAATAGGACCTGCTTGACAAAGTGAGGTAGACCAAAAGATCCTCAAAAGCTAGACATCATGCTGCGATCCAAAGAAATTCAGGAACAAATGAGAAACAAAGTAATTGAGATCTATCAGTCTGGAAAAGGTTACAAAGCCATTTCTAAAGCTTTGGGACTCCAGCGAACCACAGTGAGAGCCATTATCCACAAATGGCGAAAACATGGAACAGTGGTGAACCTTCCCAGGAGTGGCCGGCCGACCAAAATTACCCCAAGAGCGCAGCGACGACTCATCCAAGAGGTCACAAAAGACCCCAGAACAACATCCAAAGAACTGCAGGCCTCACTTTCCTCAATTAAGGTCAGTGTTCATGACTCCACCATAAGAAAGAGACTGGGCAAAAATGGCCTGCATGGCAGAGTTCCAAGATGAAAACCACTGCTGAGCAAAAAGAACATAAAGGCTTGTCTCAGTTTTGCCAGAAAACATCTTGATGATCCCCAAGACTTTTGGGAAAATACTCTGTGGACTGACGAGACAAAAGTTGAACTTTTTGGAAGGTGTATGTCCCATTACATCTGGCGTAAAAGTAACCCGGCATTTCAGAAAAGGAACATCATACCAACAGTAAAATATGTTGGTGGTAGTGTGGTGGTCTGGGGCTGTTTTGCTGCTTCAGGACCTGGAAGACTTGCTGTGGTAAATGGAACCATGAATTCTGCTGTCTACCAAAAAACCCTGAAGGAGAATGTCCGGCCATCTGTTCGTAACCTCAAGCTGAAGCGCACTTGGGTTCTGCAGCAGGACAATGATCCAAAACACACCAGCAAGTCCACCTCTGAATGGCTTAAGAAAAACAAAATGAAGACTTTGGAGTGGCCTAGTCAAAGTCCCAACCTGAATCCGATTGAGATGCTGTGGCATGACCTTAAAAAGGCAGTTCATGCTCGAAAATCCTCCAATGTGGCTGAATTACAACAATTCTGCAAAGATGAGTTGGCCAAAATTCCTCTACAGCCCTGTAAAAGACTCATTGCCAGTTATCGCAAACGCTTGATTGCAGTTGTTGCTGCTAAGGGTGGCCCAACCAGTTATTAGGTTTAGGGGGCAATCACTTTTTCACACAGGGCCATGTAGGTTTGGATTTTTTTCCCCCCTTAATAATAAAAACCTTCATTTAAAAACTGCATTTTGTGTTTACTTGTGTTATCTTTGTCTAATATTTAAATTTGTTTGATGATCTGAAACATTTAAGTGTGACAAACATGCAAAAAAATAAGAAATCAGGAAGGGGGCAAACACTTTTTCACACAACTGTATGTGTTAATCAATAACTTACTCTGCAGACGTCTGTGAACCAGTAATTGGTCACTCATTACAAGCTGTTTCAGCTAAAATGTCAGTGCCTAAATGTTACTGCAAATGCTACCTGGTATCAACAATATAATACAGTAAGACATACTAGTGCATTGCACTGTTGGGTCAAGTTATATTGCTACATTTTCAGCAGCATCAATAACAAGCAGGTCTGCGCTGATAGTGACATTTTGGATCTACCTAATTTCTAACAGTGTAAGAACCAGATTTCCTCAGTAGAACCACCATCTGCACTGACAGATTTTTCAAAATGTGGCCGACGCAACGTTCTTACACTTAATATAACGTGCTTTTTTGTAAATTTAAGAAAATGTTGTAACCTCTGGACTAGAGGTGTGTTGGAATACACATTGGTCCCGGTTCGGCTACCAATTTCATCCCCAGAGGGCTCCGTGATCACATCTTCATTGGCATTTTTGATTATTAGCCACAAACAGAGGCAGAGTAACCACAACACTGTCACACAACAAAGCTTCTTGTCTTTCTATCTCCACCCACCTTGCCAATGGGTTGCTATGCTAACATTACCTAATCCACCTACAGAAGCATCGCTATTTGATGGGTAGGCCTACTAAGGGGTGACGTAAACGCGTGCGTGTGTGTGTGTGTGTGGGGGGGGGGGGGGGTATGGCCGACAGAGAGGACGCTCACTGCCATAAGATTGTACATATTATGTTCTCCTTCACGCTTCAGCCCTTAACGCACCTGTGCCATCGTCATTACGTTCTGCGTGTTTGGTGTTACCTTTTAGAGATGTTTTTTTATCAATCCACACCCCAATGAATGGGTGCATAAAAAAGAGCCAGAGACACAATGCTGCTTTCCATGATTTCCAGTCAATTGTCCTAAACTTTTAACAACCTATACTTGTTCATGGTGTTTTAAGTTTATTCGACAAATTCTTTTGCAAAGTTTAACAAACATGCAACATACCTTTCCTTGCTAAGTGCGTAGGATTTTTTATCAAAACCATTTAAATTCCATTTATAATTCAGGGAAATATAATATCAGCACATCCCCACTTTAGGGACGTGTTCGCTGATTCCCTGTGTTCCATTACAGATTAGAGACCGGTATCAATCGTCTCATCTCACTCTCATCAGGGAAGCAAATAACTGCATTACACAAATTGTCTAATTATTCCCAACAGGATGACATGAACCTTATTCTGCGGAGCAGGCATTTGAATTTGTCCTAAAGTTGACCTCATTTATAAAAGCACAGTGATGCCTAATAACTGCACGCTACGTATACTCAGTCATTTAAAGGCATTTTATTAAATGATGGGGTTATTTATTATTAGACTGCAATGTGATTCAAATATCCTCAACAAAATCTTACAGTTCGACATTTCTTGTGTTTTGCTGAGCACAATCTTTAGATGTGATGATGTAAGAACAGGTCTAGTTGATTAACCTCAGGTCAAAGCACCCATGAGACTACGTCCCCCGCTCCTCACCATAACCCTCTGTGCTGCATAGTTTCCTCAAGATCAAACACTCCCCGTTGGCAACTCTTAACTACTGTGCTCATCAAGCACCAGGCTGAATCTAGGTTAACTCAAATCGCAGAGATGAAAATGTTCCCTTTAACAAACCCTACTCCCCTCATTAACGTACCTCCCAATTTACATAGAGATTAACACTCATTAATCATGAATCATAATGAAACACAAATATTCCCAACAGTTTCACATCTCTCTTAAGCAATCCATCCTCATTTGTTTTCTCCCACTTAATAAAGATACCATGTGTTCACCAGTAGGAAGTGCTTTGCATGGTGACATTCTAGCGACTTATCTTACAATGTCTGCAAAGCTCCGAGGATGAATTCTTCAACCTTTCCAACCCTCTTTTTTTTTTACTTTTGAAGGTGTAAAGTCAGGGTCTGCTCTGAGAAGGCGCCTTGAAAATGGGGAGAAAATGCCAAAGAAGAAAAGACAGATGCATCATTAAGATTTCCTTACACTGCCCTTGCAGCTAATTACCTACTGTACGAGAAACCCTCTGAGGAGGATAAGGTGTTGCTTCGTGTCAAAAACATTGGTGGTCCTTTTTCCTCTCTCCCTCTTTGTTGATGATGTGGATAATGAGCCACCTGTCGCACTGGAGTCGTGCAATGTTTCACTCAGTATTTCATCTGCCGGGGCGCTGGGAATAAGGTGCCCAATGTGGTATGAAAGAACACAAAGGAGTGGCAGATTCTTGGCTCACTCGCTAAACCTGCACATTGCACATTTTTATCCTGTTTTTTTTTTTTTTTTGCAAATTGTCTGCACCCAATTGTTCTAATCTCCAGACTTTCTCAGTTTTGCACCGAGGCTGAAATCTGTTATGTTTTTCAATAATATTTCATTATCATATCCGACTGCTTGGTGGAGTTTCCATAGTGACATGAAACATGCATTTACTCTCTCTCGTCTCTCATTCTCTGCTAATGAGAAATGTTGATCAGGTTTTCAGGCTAGTTCTGTGTTTCAGTAACGCTGACGTTCATGTGTTCATATTACTGGGTTGGTAATGACATTTTTACTGCAGGGCAACACCAATGAGGTAAAAACAACTCGGCAAGCGTGCTCCATCATCTTCTGCTGTTGCTGCAATGCACAATTTAGATGCGAGTCAGTAAAATGTTTTTACGAGCTCGCAGTAACACAGTGGTTATACATGGTTAGTTTACAGAGGACTAAGAGTCTACAGCCATGCGGCTATGTGAGGCTGTACACAGCGGTACTTTGAAGAAGAAGTTTTGGGCGTAGATGGTAGCATAAAAGTATCACACATAAAAGCACATATAGCAGACATAAAACAAACAGCAAATTGCAGCAACGAATTAATTAGCAGTGTTGTTCAGCAACAGGACAATTTAGTGTTCAAATAGTCCTTAATCCTTTTGTAAATCTTGCGTGCTTATAAAATAATCTAGTAGCTCACACCAAGATGAGGGTAAACAATCTTTAAAAGCTCTGTCATCAAAAAACGGTGAGGGTTCTAGGAAAATGTAGCAATGTATTCTATTGCTGTTTAAGGAACCGAACAACAAACCAATATTCTTACACTGATAAATGCTAACATCAGCGTGGCACTTGAAGAAAAGTCAGAGGATCATCAAAGTTGTTCGAATTAGTCCTCTGGAAACCTTGAATATCCATCCAATAGCCAAGATATTTCACTCTAAACCACAAATGCCAACCTCATCTGAAAGTATACGTAGATAAAAGCACAGTTTTACAGTCTCAAAATTGAACATGTAGCCTATTATTGTTGCAGATGACTCCATTCAAACTGAAAGAAATTATGTCTTTTAGTATTGTAGGTTTTTAAACTAAAAGAAGTTTCCTATTTTTACTTGGAAGACAATGTACTTACCAAACAGCCCCAGCTGTTGTGCACAAACATTTCTCTGCCTCCCCTCCACCCTCCCAGTAGCAGTGGAGATGGTGGAAGGAAAGCAGTGGCCCCTGCTATGCAAAATGCAAATGTGAACTTTGCAGGGAGACCAACTTTGATGCCCAGGTCTCCTGAGCAGAGAAAGAACAAAAGGACCAGTTGATGTGCCTCCATGTCTGGCGAGGTGCCTATTTGTGTATTCAGTGGGTGGTTAAAAAGAGTGCTGTGGTGAGTGCACCTGCAGATAACACAAAGGTGGTCATGCTAACCTTGCGGGTCATTGCATAGCACTTTGAATGAGGTAGCGCATGCACAAGTGGGGGAACTTCTCTGAATTCTCTCAAGACGGAAATATGGATTGCTTTAAGCCCTACAACTCTGGAGGTAGCATTGTTGTTGAGTTAGTTTGCAATTGTAGTAATTGTGTATTTAGCTCTTCAAATAAACTATCCTTTACAAGAACATCACAGTGCAATGCAAATTGGCCCTGGGGGATAAGCGCTTGACAGCTGTGAAGCACCTGCATGAGCGCAGCTCTACAACACTGGAGGGTGACGAGGCGCGTCGAGGAGGAGAACGATGCTGGTGTACGGCTGGTGACTCTGAAACAGCAACGGTTTCCGGCTCTGAATCCGAGGGAAAGGAAAGAACTTGTAGCCGGATACGTGGTGGGGGTACCGTCACCTCTGGCTATGAGGAGGGTGATGCTAGGGTGGCCTGAGAAGTGAAGGCGGCCAGAGTCATGGGCGTTCTGTCCCGCTGACGCTCCCTTCTTCTCACGGTCGCGTTATTGTGCTTCGTCTCAGCTTTCCCCTGAGGGTGAGCAAGCTGCAGATGGTGGCAGAGCTGTGATTTTTCCTCATCCAGACGTTTAAAGCGTTTAAATCTTTGAGATGAGCCCTTCCGTGGCGATTGGGGTTCCCAGGTCACCCCTGCCCTTCCTTGGATGCGCAGTGAGTGCCAGCCACAAATGGTAAGAACCTACAGTGGCTAGAGACATCACACGGTCCGCGGCCGTTGCAATTCCCTGTAACGTAACAAATTACTTTTCAATGGCAGTAATGTTGTCATGTTATAATACCCAACACTGATAATGATGATGTGAAGAACACACTCAGTGATTAACCTACAGTACAGAGATTTATCAGCTGAATCTGCAGCTGCTCTCGGCTTTACAGCGCTTCATAATGAGTTCCAGCTCATTATTGTCAGGCCTACAACATTACTAGTCACTCTCACCGTTCTCATAGCGTTGTTTCGGCTGCAGCAGGCAGCTTTTCAGCCCACATCTCAACACCAAACGGCACACAGAAACAATTAGAGACTAGCTGGTGAACATAGGGGAGCATCGCAGCTAAAGATTATTGGACTTACATTCGCCAAGAGACCAGAAACGTGAGTCTTTGTACGAGGACAAGGAAGGATGTAAGGAGCCACACAACCTGCATGCATGGGGCCATCCATACTGGCAGTGTTTTTATAGTCCGTCGCTCATTCGTCTCACGGAACAGACCCACTTCTGTTATCAAATGTAGCAATCCTCACCGATTCCAAGCGGCGTGTATGTGCTGGGCTACACTACTTGATCCCCTGCTTTCTTTTACACTCCCAAGTCCATTTTCTTTTCTCTTGCGTGCTTAGTGTAGTGTTATCTCTGTAGACAGCTGGTCAAATCACACAATTCTCCAGCTGTTCAAATGTTAAGGCCCCCAGTTTCATAATGAGCTTTCTGAGTTCAAGATAGCCATTTAGATCTATGGTGGGTGGGGAAAAATAAATGAGCCTACCTGAAAGCTGTTTTTCTTGAGCAAATTTTCAAACATTCTTCTAGCCAACCCGGTAAAGACTGATCGAAGTTTGTTGTGCTGCTTTCCTCTGCTAACAGAACAGTTGCTTCTCAGGACTGCTGCGCTGTTATGGTCGGAGTTGGTGTGGATTGAATTGAAGGATGCTTCACTGACATAGCATCAAATATGAATTTGCAGGCTTGTTTTCTGGTTGTCTATCGCTATCTTTCTAAAAAAGACTGCATATTGACCAGCTTTTGTTAAATAGCAGGAAGTACCAGAGTTTAATAGAAATACCAACGGACGCGTTTCATATAATGCAAAACTCTATTGATAACAAAGTGCTCAATTCTGATTGACTGGTCAGATTTATTCATGCTGTTGCTTGAAGTGTTTCTTATTCAAGTATTCAACTTCTTTTAAGTCTGGGGAAGTGTTTTACTTCTGATAGTTATGGCCCAGTTATGGCTAATGGGCTCAAAAGCATCGTTTATTTATATCCCAAAATGCCACACAGTTTAATCAGTAAAGCCAAACTTGATACATTTGATACAAACCCCTTCATTTCTATTTGGGAACAACAACAAGGACAAGGACTGCCTTAATTGGCAGAAAAATTGGGAGGAAAAAAATAAGTTTTTTCTGCTTGCCCCTGCATAAAATATGGACGTGGTCTCCATGGCATTTCTCATAGGTTTCTGAAGAGCTGTTGTGAAGCTCAAAGTGGGTGTCGATATCTTGGCAGTGACAACAAAGCCTAACTTCCGGCTAATCTAAAAATGGGCAAAGAAGTGGATCCTTGGTGGAGCTGAGGCCCCAGCGATACAACAGAGGAGACAGCTAGCAGCTAGGGACCTGAGACAACACCCACCTGTCACTCAAAGCCGCCCAGCCTTAATTATATATACTGTAACTTTAAGCCTTGATATAATTTAAACAGGTGAATTATTTAAAAAAAATCCAACCCATATACAGTTGTCAATCAGCTATAGTGACCAAATCCGTTTTCTTGTACCAGGCTGTAATAATGTTTACTTCTCCTGTAACTTTGGACATTCTAACATGGGGGTCTACAGGGATTGACTTTCTTTTAGAGTCAGTCTCAAGTCGCTATTTAAGGAACTGCAGTTTTTGGCCCTTCCCATTGGCTTCATTTCTCAGCAACGGAGTTTGCCGTTTGCCTTGAACCACACTCACAACCCCTAACCAGCATTGCCAGCAGTGAAACTGCTGTGGTTGAATAAAGGTTAAAAACATCCCCTGTGGCATGGCTCTCTCTATGGTCCATTACTCTTCTGTATGCTCAAGACAACCATAATGCACTTCAAATTTCTCTAAAGCTAACTTTAGGAGAATATTTTCATGCCCTATATGTGACAAGTGCAAACAGACCCCAGTGACCATCTACCATATGTTGTAGTCTCGCATAAAACTTGTCCCTTTCTGGTCATCCTTTTTTTGATACAATTTTAGACTTATGGCTGTACTATTATGCTCTCTCCAACAATTTCTATATTTGGTATATTCTCATATGACTCCAATGTCCCTGCTCACGTACAGAAGGCCATTGCCCTTTCCTTTCCATTGGCTAGATGCTAACTGTTATTCAAATGGAAAGATCGACTCCATCACACAATCAATGGATCAAAGATGCGAGTCAGGACATAAAGTGAGAGAAAATGATGCAAACCTCAATGGCTCCATTCAGAGATTTTACAAAACATGTATGAATGGCCTACCTGGCTTGGGACTATGAACTCATACCTTTACAGTGGTCTGTCCTATTTATGCTCAAAAACACTGTGGCGCACGTTTTTTGTTGTTTTTGGGAAGTGTGATCTTTTATGATTCGTCTGTTTCGGATGCTGTGTGTTTTTTAGGTTGTAGTTTGTTTCTTTACAATACTCTTGATCTTTCTGTACATATTCGTACCATGAAATGATATCGCTTCTATCAATGACTTGTCTGATATATGGAAAACATCTCTATAAATAAAGCGTATAAAAGAAAAGAAACAAAGCATCACCCCCTGTTCTTAGGAGATGCTTTGTGTAACTGACCTGGTTGCTAAACAGGTTCATTAGATGGATTTCATTGGCATAGATTTTCACAGCTGTGTAGTGAAAGATGGGTCAATAAGCGGCGCTGCATGCTGGCATGTTTACTGCCTTGTTTAACCATCCATCTTCATCTTGTGAGAACAGACTGTATCATGCATTTGCATGACGAAACAATGGGGCACATTTAGGGTGTCAGCTGCCTCTTCTCCTAAATGATGGTAATGTGATAATGTGCAGTGATGCGATGCGTGCTATTAAACAATAACTCTTTAGATGAACTATGTGTCACAAACTGTATGGGTGGTGGAATGTGGTGGTGAGCAATGACGGTTTGATTTTCACCCGCCAAAAGTCATTTTGACCGTTTGGTTCAAATGTCATCAACCCATATTGTCTGCTTCCAAGGTATGCAGCAGTAGCAGCTCAGCACAAGGCATGTTCCTGTTTTTTTTTGTAATTTCTATTATTTAAAGGCAAAAAAACATATGAATAGTAATATTTATGCTGGTGATTCTAATTCAGGGCATTTGGTCCCAGCTAAATATTGACCGGATACACATTTATTTGGGGTCAATGGGGAAATTAGACCCACCAGTCAATTCCAGACATATAGCTTACTTTAAAAAAAAATCATCCGACTGTTCAACATACCCAGTTCACTTCGCCATGGAGACTTTTCTTTTTCTTTTCTTTCTTTCTTTCTCATTTTAACGATTATTAACGGAACAAAACAAAAATGTCTGCTATTTTCTGAATCATGTTGTCTCTGAGGAAAGTCACAAAGCTAAAGCATAAGTCATAGCCCAATTGTCGAAAGCACAGGTGTTACTAATAACATTAACAATGGCTCTTTTTTATTCAAGTGTCCCAGTAAACCCTGAAAGAGAGGCAGTGAACCAGCATGCACAATACCCGGACCCTGAAACTGAAGCAGCTAAATAGAATTCAGCCATCATTCATTTTATTATTTACACTTGAGCTTTTCCTAGGTGGTCTGTTGTCAACAGAACTAATCGAAAGCCTGCAGCCACACTCATTTAATTGTCTTGGACATGTGGAGTGGCAGTCTAAATCTATTTACTATTATTTGTAACTGGTGCAAGGTCTAACATAAAATAAGAGTCAACTTACTTAAAAAGAAAGGAGATTTGAGGGCAAAAATAATGGTCTCCCTTACAATCACAGAAGGCTTATGAAGTACACTTAGAATGTGTCTGCTTTTTCAGTTAGTGCCGATTGGCACTATTGTACCATAATTTAATGGAAACTGTGGAAAGTGGTGACACATTTATTTAAAAAAATATATATTTAAGAAATGGTATAGAAACACCCAAAGCAGTATAAGGATTACTGTTTAATGTGTTTAGTGTACACTTTAGACTATTATGGAAATGGGACACAGCCTTTGTTCCCATCTCTCAAAATGTTTGTCAAAGTGAGCCATCTTAAGATTTGGCCTGCGGAGCTTGTTAGATACTGTATCTGCACCTTTGTGACCGATCAAACAGCTTTTCCACATCCTCCCATTCCCTCAGCTGCCCGAGTCTCTCTTTCACTGGAGCCGTTGTTTTACATTCTTCTTTGAGTTTTTGTCACTGCCATTTCTGTCTCTCCCAAGGTAACAGCTGCCTTTTTAATCTCGGTGTACCCCCACTGGTACGCTGTGTAAAAATATGGACAATAGAAAAAAACGTCATTCAACCCATTCAACTGAGTTTCTATTTTGCACAAGCATTAGGCTTTGCTTTGAGTATAATGCTGCCCACAGTACCCCCATATCCCCACAAGAAAAAGATGCTATGAATACTGTACACTATATTCAGTCAAAATGGATAAGAGCCTTGACCTAGATGAGCGATCACAGGGTCCTTCGAGTGACAGGGTGACCACTCATCTGGAGGCAGAGGATAATGGGGGTTTGAACATGGCTCACAGGAAGATGCGGACGCTATCTCAACGTCTTGGACTGGATGCGGAGTAGTGAATGGAGACATGGAGCGGTGTGGGAGGTTGAACACCAGACAGGCAGAAGCATGTTGGACCAGCTGCAGAGGTCTGTTGGCAGATGCAGGGGCTCCTGTGAGGAGAGAGTTGTAGCGGCCATCATGCAGGAGATGACCAGAGCCTGGATCATTGAGAAACATTCAGCGCCAGCACATCTTTTGACCCTCTACCTTTTGCTGTTTGGTCTGAGGTTAATTTGAATATGTGAAGTGGTGGTGCACGGATCCAACAGCTTTTGAGATTCACTTTTTCATCTGCTGGATTATTATTTCGAGCCACAGTCGGGTCATTTCTTAAGAGCATGAGTCTCGTCCTTGAGCCTTGTGCTAAATCACTGCTATTTTGGTTTGTGGTTGGATGAAAGGCACCCGTGTCCTGTTTTCTCTAACCAGTTCAAGAAAGAAATTTCTCTTCACATTGCTTTGGAGACGTAGGTGCATTTTTGCTTTTATACAAAGTAAGGTTTGTTGCATCCTGCTTCATTTTCTTTCCTCATGAGAAATCAAGATTTGTTTGTTTGCTCAATGCTGTTGAAACCCTTTGAAAGGAGCCAATGAGACCGAACGCTGCGCAGTATGAAGTCACTGAACTAGCTAAGTACAAAAGCCCGTATCAATCAAGAAGAAACATTTGGTTTTTCTCTCGCTTTCCTCTGTGTTAGTTATCCCTGCATAGGGCAGCGTCCCACTTGAAGGAAAGGCCGTTACCCAACCACTGCCTCTCTTTGTGCTGCAAGGTTGGCGGCTACCCTCCCATGCCCTGGGCCCAATGGTCCCACTTGTACTGTAAGTAAAAGAACAAAAAAGTGACTTTGAAGTTATGTCGCCTTGCGCTCCCGGCCGATCCTAATAGCCCCCTATGTGCACTCTGTATCTTATTCATCGTGCTTAGATCAAAGAAAATCCTAACTGTTTCATGGTGATGCCATATAGAAGTAGAAAGATAATGCAAAGCCATAGTTGGCTTACACGTGATGATGGGTGTGTGGAGCAGAGAGAGAGCGAGAGAGAGAGAGAGAAATGTGATTGAATGCAAGAGTATTACAGAGTATGTGTGCAATGCCACCCTCTGTGGTTTTGATCCACTCCCGAGTTGGAAGTGAATACCATGTGCCTCCTTGAGTTCAAAGGCACGTTTGCCTTTCGTTGCACCAAGGCGAGGGTGAAGGGATGATGAGAGAGACAGACAGAGACACAGAGAGCGTCTGACTGACACAGACAAAGGCTCAGACAGACAGTAATAATAACAGTAATAATTGCTGTAATTTATCCAGTTTGTGACACCTGCACGGGGACAGTGTGCAATGTCAGCGTGAAGTCTCTGTTTACTACTGCAGACAGGCTATATGTGAAGTGGCGTGTGCGAGCCTGTGCGACACAGACAGAATATATCAATGTCATTGCGGCATTTGTCATAATTAATTCATGCATCCTCTGGTGTGTTTGAAAAGGCAATATATATTTCAATAAAGGTCACACTGAGAAAGCAAATGGTGTGAGCACACATGCAGAATAAATAATAATAAAAAGAAAACATATGCTATAAATACATAGCAGCTGTAAAGAGCAAAGCACCGACCAACTGCTGCCAAACTTCCTGTTGTTATATTGTCAGAGGAAGGGTTATTAGTAATATTTTGTCACTTTTTAAAATTGAGTTTTTGCCGACATTATATAGTAGATGATAGCAGAGGAGTGGGATTGGGTCTCTCTCTCTCTCTCTCTCTCTCTCTCTCTCTCTCTCTCTCTCTCTCCTGCAGAGGGTGCCGGAGCTCTGCTCATTTTGATGTCATTGCCTCCGTCAGCTGCACAGACATGGTGCCGGGGCTCAGTGAAATACTGCTGTGACTCAAAGGATGCAATGCGCCCTTGTTACATAAAAGTATTTGATGTTTCAGAGATTTTGCTTTCAAATCGCACACTCTGTAGTTTTCCGCCTACAAAGCATGCAGCATTCAACATATAAAAATGGGCATGTATTTTGTATATGACATTAAAAAGCAGGCTCTTTTGAATTAGTACTATTTATAAGTAGTACACTTGGGCTGAAGATATAACATAATAAAAATACATTAAATGAAATTCTGTACTGTGGTACGATGTACAACCGTACCACAGTACAGGTGTTTTATGAAGAGACATACATGTCTGCATGTGTGTAAATGTTGAAAAGAATCTACAATGGCAGGAAATGGTTTTGCCTCTACAGCATGTGAAAGCTTTTTACTCATAGCATGGGTCCATATCTCACTGCACTACATGCACCATAGTTCTGCTATCATGTCTCTTTCAAGAGGGTAAAAGGTTTGGGAAATTATAATCATGCTGTCTTAAATGTGCAACGTGTAAGATCGGACCCTAATTGTATTTTAAAACATTCAAAAAAGTATCTGTTATCAAAAGAGTGTGAAGAAGTAACAGTTTTTCATATTCCTAATACATCAATGTATCTGCCAACCAGCTAGCACCAACCCGTCCTGTCTTGCAATACTGCTTGTTCCTCGAAAGGCAAAAGTGAGTCACTTCAGCGACAGTCTGCCCTCTGTCCAGAGAACGAGGAAGTGGAGCTGCACCCAAGGCCTTTTATACAATACATCCATGGTCCGTGTGTTTTGACAGTTTGCTCATTGGATTAAATCCAGCACCATCGCCTCGTCTTCCCCACTGCCAGCAGGCTGTCTGGGAGTAGAGCGTGCAGCAATTCCAGGAGATCTAACCCTTATTTAGCAGTTAGCTTGAATACAGACTGCGCAAACACCAGCACCAGGGGGGGTCTGATCCCAGGGGGACTGCCCCAACTCATCGCTTGATCAGCAAACTTTCTGTTGCTACCGTTACACGGGTTAGACCCAGCACGCTGTGGCTCCCAGCGCTGGGGTTTTTGTGCTGGATGAATTCAAGTTACTGAAGCAGATGACTGGGTGTCCATCTCCCGGAGCTGCAGACAGTTATTCTCCCAGCGGGGACAACGAGAAGGCTCGTGTCGTTTTCTCATTTCTACCACTTAGGACTTAATCCGATAAACCAACTATCAAAGCGTAAACGGACCGTACAGCCCCCGGTTGGTGGCCCAGTAAACACACAGATGGCTTACACAAACTATACGCCGATGCCGCAATTGATGATTATAAGACAGCAGGGCTTTTTTTTTTGACCGTCTTTTAGAGTTCAGCAGTTAGGTTAAATTTTGCGTGTTCTTGCCCTGCTGTCAGTTAGTAGCTGGCTTTTTAAATAAAATGTAAATTAAGATTGTATGGAACCAGTAGTAGAGGCGAAACACTGCCCCGTATTTCTTTGGAGCAGGTGGCCAGGTACTACACATCACACCTTTAAGTTAGCCAACCAATTGATATGAAATGAAATGATAAACGTCACAAGTGCAGCATTACTATTTCTAGAAATCAATGCAGCCCCCACGGTACAAAATGAAGGATAGATGCAAGTGAGGAGATTCATCATGGCTTCTATTATATGAGCTATTCACTAAAGGCAGAGACATTGTGATAGCTATTTAGATATTCCTCCCTGGGTATGTTTTACCAAAGAGTTTTGATTGTGTATTCAGTGGTTAACTCAGATATTGTGAATGTGACAAAGGACAATGATTGGGTGTGTTTTATAGTCACATCAATACAACAGAATGTGACAAAACCCAAGGTCGTCATAGAGGACCGTTCAAATCTCACCTGAGAGTCAGAAAGTGCTCAAACAAGAAATGAACAAGCCGCGAGCTGGTAGACTCCATGGACCGGTGTGTGAACAAGGACTGCATGATATATGAGACCAGAAGATGATGTTTAATACAAAGGGGTGTTTATGAACTGATTGTAGCCTACATGCAGCTAAAGCATTATATGGAGAACATATAGTGAGACATTTAGTTATTGAATGGGTCATGACTCTTTCAAGGGTTGAAGAACATGAAAGAAATCTTTAAGAGGGGCATGTTAGGTAATGGTGTTATTCAAAAAAGTTTTCGGTCTTGAGGTTTTTCATTCAAAAAAGACCAGTTTGATATAAATACAAAGAAGAAGAAAAAACGGATGTTTTTCAATTTTCAGAGGCGGAAACCAACACGGGGTGATGTGTCAAGCCAGAGCTTCACATCTTCAACACACACACACACACACACACACACACACACACACACACACACACA
>NW_022280116.1:586068-650117 GCF_004355925.1 Anarrhichthys ocellatus
ACACACACACACACACACACACACACACACACACACACACACACACAAAACAAATTCACTCATGCATATCCATTTGTCTGTGTAAAAGCAAGGTGAGCAGTGCAACTGGAACTCAGAGTGGTTTGTTGCTCTGTGTGTATCTCCCTGCAGGACATCCATATTTCCCCATATGGGCCCCAACTGAATTACTCTTTCATTCTATTTCTATGCCTTTTTTTCAATATGTCCCTTTTTTTTGAATCCTAGGGGGTTTCAAAAAGAAACGAAGTGCTCTGTGGCCTGCTGTGTCTCTGTGTCAGGACCACACAAAGGGCAACGTGCAATAGCCCAATCCCTCGCGTGAGTCGTATGGCACTGTTCTGGTTTAGTAACTTTAAGTGCATTCCCTGCCACTGTTTCGTGCCAGTGCAGGCGGCACTGCAGTGATCACATAGTGAAGCAGGTATTACAGCAATGAAATCTAGAAAAAGATAAGGGGGGAATTGTTAGGGCCATGTTCTTATATCTAAAGAAAGCCTTTGACACTGTGGATACTGGCAAATCTCTCAATGCTCAACTCTCTCCCTAATGTTTTTAAATGTATGCAAGGCAGAGCACAGAGGGTCAAGATAAAGCCCTTCATTGTGATATTGGTGTACCTCAGGGATCCATTGTGGAGCCCATGCTGCCTTTACGTAAATTATCTTTCCACTGTATACAGGGAGTCTGAGATTAAAATTAGGAAAGTCAATTTCGGTAAATTTTGCATCCATTGCCTGACACCATTAAACCAGTAACTAACCGGTTAATTTTCATGGGAAAAAATGCAAGAGGCGGTTTCCTTTAGTCCGGCACTCCATAGCGCTACTGTACATCTATCCAGTTGTAATGTTCGGACACCGATCATTATCAGCTGATAATAGTTGTGAATAGCTTGACCGCTGCTCTCTAGAAAGACTATTTCATTTGCACTGGCCATACGTGGCCCAGACCACCGCTGACCACAAGTGCTTCGTTTTATGTTGTAGGTTTTGTTGTTCCTGTTTTAACGTATTTCATATGTCTTTTGTAGCTGTCATTACACCCGCTCCGAGAGTGAAGTTGAAAATTAGCAAAGATGGCTTAACTGGTACGTTCGTGAACTATCCCCGTAACTTTAAACTGAATAAAGGTTTATGCGTTTCGTTCTGTCTACACAGCAAATCACAATTTTCAAGTGATATAAAAATGGTCAAATAGTAGCCAGTGCAAATGTTCACGTGGAAGGAAATGCATTTAACTTGTTTGTTTGACCTCCAAAATACACCGAAAACTCCACAGGGTCCTTCTCAAGTGGGGAAAGATAGTAGTTATGGCAAATAAAATATCTCTGTGTGTGTGTTTTAAACTTGCTCATACACAGTTATCTGGATTGTGTCTATGACCAGGCTTAATGGTTTACTGAAAGCTTTTCAGAGTTACCGCTGCTTTACTTGACCTCCTTTTTGGAGAACGCATGATACAAATAAACATTAACCACAACTGAAACAGAGGGACTTCCTAGTGATTTTGATTTTGAAATACCTTTAGCCAATTTTGGTCACAAGTAGAGCTGCAACGAGGTCACAATCCAGTTTAGAATTTTGGTGTTGCGGCAAATCAGTTGTTTTGAGTTGGATCATGGATGGTGTCTTAAAATGTTGGAGACACATGACATACAGGAATAGCAGCAGCTTGAATACGAAATTACGCTACATTTAAAAACAAACATATGAAACTAAAACTCACACTCACCATGCCGTTCAGTCCACTTTCAGCTTAGTGGTCATGTGACCATATTGTAGTTCGGTTATAGCCTAATAATAGATTTTTATGTCTGGCGATTGCATTCATGCAATTAAAAGTGGTGTTCATTTGCGAAGATCATAAACATTTGTTTGCCCCAGAGCTTATATTTAGCATTAATCCAAAATTATTATTTTTTTCGTCAAGGGAACCAGTGCAATGCTAACTTCCGGGTTGACCTACAAAACTATCCCTGCAGCATTGTACACTTAATAGTGTTGTAATTAAAACATATGAAGCACCAGTTATTTGCAATCTAGAAACATACCTCAGCATGTAATTTTTCCCAGACAAAATGTAGATTTGGATGATTTGGCAAATCCTTATATTACAATCAATACAAATGACCTTGAATGTTCAGTACAATGCAGATACTAATTCCAACAATAACCATTTATGGCAACTATAGCTTAAGATTAAGGTAAGATCGGGCTAAGCATCTAAAACAATTGAAAAAAACTTTAAATTGATATACATTGATGGCACACAAGCTCTGGTCTTCAGTGAGAAAGTCATCCAGCCGCAATCCCAACCTCCACAACCTTCCACCTTAAGGGACGCTCCTCTTTCTGTATTGGTACAAATCATTGACATCAGATGTAAAATGATGTTCTGCAAAATAGTCCAACATGAACAAAATGCCTGTAGAGACCAGGCAATATTCTTTACATATTAAACTATAACCTCCAGAAAGTTCTTTTAAAGCAACTTGGTATCAAAATCACACATGCACTCTGTATCTTTTTTTGTTTTTTTAAATGAATAATCTTTCAACAGCTGCAGTCTCATCCTTCCATACATCCTTGCTCCTTTCCTGGGCATATGAAGGTCAGGTGAAGGTAATGCGAGGGATTATGGGAGCTCAGTGACTGGTCTCTCTGCCTGCCATGAAAGGGTGAAGTTAATGGATCGGAGAGGAGTGGGAGGTCTCCAATCTCTCTGTCGCAGGCCATGAAAACGGTTGCCTTTTATAGCAGATTGACCCTCACAAGCTGTAGCTGGAGGCCTCTCACCTGATGTCCTGGATGGGGGCCTGGGGAGGATCTTTGCCCAGATTTACAGTTAATGTACCGGTGTTAATGAGGCCGCTATGGTCCACTGGCCCCCTTTGCCATGCCATGTTTGGGTGTCCAACCCCTCGTTGATCACTACAGGTCTGCGGTGGGTCGTAAGTGCCAATAAACTTGCGCCCTCTCCACCCTCATATGACTTTGGGTCTGATGGGCTATGGCGGGTGGAAGGGTAAAGGGAGGGGGGTTGCTTAACTATTGCTAGCCAGAGATTAACCTCCTAGTCAGCTCTCTAACATCTCATTCAAAAACATTAGTTAATGGACAACGTTTCTTTGTTAGAATAAAGACCTCTAGCTTTGGAATCAAATTAGATGAAGCTCATTTCTTTTACTAAGGGCACTACCATTGTGATATTTAGCAGCAGCAGTAGTATTAGCAGCACATGTAACAAGTTTCAGTGGTAGTATCATTAATACTATAAGATGCGTGAGATGTAGCAGCAGCTGTAGCTCTACTGGTCAAGGAAGCGATAACAGTATTAGCATCACCCAGTAGCAGCATAGTAGTAGTAGTACATTCGTAGTCAGAAATAGTACTATTAGTAGTGGAAGTTGTGGCATTGACAGAAGTAATAATAGTACTTGTTGTAGCATTGGCAGTAGCAGGATAGTCATAGCAGTCGTACATTCAGTAGTAGTAGTTTTGTAGTTACAGCAGTAGTAGACACAGTCGTGGTAGATGTTGTCATTTCAGTAGTACTAGTAGTGGTTGTTGTAGTAGCTATAGTCATAGCAGAAGTAGTGTAATTGTAGCAGTAATAGCATTGGTTATACTTGTAACCAGCTTTGTAGTCAAGACCATCTAAACCGAGACCAAGGCAGGGAGAGACCAAGTCAAGACCAACGCTACATAACACACTCACAACAAAATGGGGAACATGAATACCAGCCTAATCTCAAATATGTAAAATGATGATGACCTCTTCATTGACCTCTTTTATTGCCATGTATACTGTATATGTGTGTATGTATAAGTGTACCATGAGAAATATGTCTTGATAAGATAATCAAAAGGCGTTGCAGTGGTGAATTTTATGTATGGGAATTTTCTTTTGTTTTCTATGAGTAAAAATGCAGTTGCTTCCAAGATGAGACCTTAAAAAAGTGGTCTTACAATATATCAGAAATTGCAGTAATAGCAGAAATCGAAGCAGTTAGAATTAGCGGTATTAGAAGTTAGTAGTGGGATTGGCAGTAGTCGTAACTGCCTCAGCAGCATTAGTAGTTTCAGTAAAAGTTAATGCAGGGCTACCAACTCTCACGTGTAGACCGTGAGACTCATCTAATTGACACTTTTCATACGCTCTCATGTCACACGTCCATTCTTCTCTTACACTATGAAAAATAAATTGACCTCAAAATACATTGTACCACATAGAAAATGTCCTAAAATCTTTTCCTGCAGAGGTTTGCTGAAAATGTTGAATACAGGCGAATTCTGTTCAGGACCCCGTCTATGATGTGAAAGCTGAAGACATGTTATAATCTCACTCAAAACTAAATTAAAAAGTTGACGGCCCTAGTAATAGTGCTAGTATTCATAGTACTAATGAGATTTGCAGTGGTAGTAGAATACCAGAATAGGTTGACGTAAGGCTAGCAGTAGTAGTGGGCTAGTATCAGTAGTGGAAGTCATAGCATAGTAGAAGTAGTATCAGCAACTGTAGTCATAGCAGTAGTTGAAGATGTAACAGTAGCAGCAGCAATAGTATCGTCATAGCAGTAATAGTAGTAGCTGTAGTTGAAGTTGTTACAGCAGTAGTATTAATAGTAGTGGTAGTACAAGTTGTGCCAACACCGTGTGGGCTCCTGTGCCACCGTCACCTCCCCTGTAGCTCTTTGACTACTGCTGGGCTCAATGTCATCCAAAGTATGGGGACTGACAGAGGTGTGGAGGGCTTGGCAGACCCCTTACTGACTTTAATGGAGATGAATGCCTTTTGTGTGTGGAGGGGCTGTGAATGAAACTCTGCAGGGCTCACAGACAGATGGACAACATGCTGTGCAAGTTACTATGTGTGCCCAATGACGTTAGTAGCTTTCTAAATTTACTCTTCTATGAAATAATCTGGGTTTAATAGATGCGTCTCATGTAACACTGAAGGTTCAGATCAGAAGTTTTCCTTTTCGGACCCACTAAATCACTAAATGAAGTTGTCAAAACTATTCTGGATTCTAGATCAGGCCAGTTTGTGTAAGAGGTGTGAGTGCAGTATATTCAAACTATGGCAGCCATATTGTTATGGCTGTGTAACATTTCAGACATTTTGACAGGTTCTATAGACTCTTTCAAATTTCTCAACACTTTCTGTGTCGTCACAGATATCTTCAACATAACCCTGAAGCCAGTCTGGCTTCAAAGATGCCACCATCAAACGGGGCCTAACGCTGTGTTCGCAAATACAATAACAAAGAGGGAGAAGGTCTCTAGCTGAACATGAATCTAACGCTCTTTGGGTATGTTGCATTGAGTTTGCAATACTGTGCTCCAACTAGACAGTTGCTTGCTGATGTAACTGCCGTACTACACACAACGTAGTTCATTTAGTTCCCCAAATACAGAATAACTTTTTTTTAGCAGTCTTCAAATAGTTAGTCATGGGCCACATCAAAGCCAGTTTCTCCAACTTTTTGGACCCCTACGACTGTTCATTTGGCTCTAAGTGTCAGGGGCCCCCTGGCCTTCACCTACAAAAGGTCACTCAAAGAGATAGGTATCTGGAAGTGACTCAAAATGATCACAAATAAACTTAAAACAGCTGGAAAGAGACACAAAACAACCATAAAGAGACTCAAAATCACCACTAAAAGACACAGAATTACCACAAAACAGACAAAAAGCACAAAGACACACTAAACCACCACAAAGACACAAACCAATGACAAAGACACACAAATCATCCACCAAGAGACACAAACCAATTACAAAGAGGCACAAATTGACCACACAGAAGCAAAACCACAGAGAGATATGTAACGACTACAAAGAGACCCCAAAAGAGGCTAAACAACTAAAAAGTCTCTGTCAGGCTCCTACGCAGATGGTGGCGCCTTTTGCATGTCTGTGCCCAGGGCCCCATTGTCTCATAATCCGCCCATGACACCACATTATTTGGCCTTCATAATATTCTATAACACCTGGACAATAGGAGTATGTCTGCCAGAATTTTGTTCATTGATGTCAGTTAAGCCTTCAACACAATCATCCCAGAGAAGCTGACAGTGAAGTTCTCCATGCTCCGTCTCAACGCCTCCCGCTGCAGCTGGATTCTGTGGATCAGACCCAGCTGTACGTGGATTGGAAACGGGGACAGCTGAGGGGGTCACGGGAGTGTCTGTCCTCCATCCAGGACGTCTACCTAGAGACATGTTTTCAAAGAGCCTCCAGCATTGCAGAGGACTCTTCAGAACCCCAATCCCAGTGTGTGTGACCTGCCACCTGGCAGGAGGTACCACAGCTTTTATACCCCCATGATGTCAGACTGGTGGACAACCACCCAGCACTCAACAAACACACACACACACACACACACACACACACACACACACACACACACACTGTTGACATAAACACGCACCTGGTCATCTTACGTTAAATCTTCCTTTTTAATTTCTAGTTTGTACGTAAGTATATATTTTCACTCCGCTATATGCACTTTATTCGATTATACACTAAATGTTTGTATGTTTTGTGTGTAAGACACATTATATGTCATTTTAACTGTTTTAACTGTATTCTTTACAGTTGAAATGACACGTAACCTTACAGTATATCACATTTTATACAGTAGTATGCAAAATGGAAACATTTTTGCCAAATTAGGCACTGCACTGAGTTTCAGAGCAACATTATTCATGTACATTAGCCAATTGTATACAGTACAGCAGGTGTCCTTTTACATAAGGATTCATACTTGCTACAGTTTTATACCAATGCATGTTTTCACTCAATGAAACAACAGAAACAGAGACCTGCTGCAATGAGGAACTATGTCATTGTCATTTACATGTGACGCTTACTACACCACACTGTGCAAGTGAGGGATCAGGAGTCGCTTGCCCTGAATACTATATAATATTTCATGCATTAAAGTTCTATTGCATGACACAAAAATACACCACAGGCGGCTGCTGTACAGTGATGACCTCTGTCCTGTACAGCGGTGACCTTTGCTGAAGTGTTTGCTGCGGGCTGTTTTGTTGATACAGCGGTCAAACTGTGAATGCCTCTCCACAAGCATAGAGGATCCCAAGCTTCCTCAACAATTCATGTTTACACTCACGTGACAAAGTTATAATTACAACTCAAGGAGGAAATCAGAGAGAGACAAAACAAAGGATTATACCGTCCACCTACAAAGTGCCATTTAAAAGTATTTCTATTTTATTGTCATATATTTAAAAGGAACAGTGTGTAGGATTTAAGGGGATGTCTTGACAGAAATTATATAATATTCATAGCGTAACAAACATTTTGTGTTTTCTTATACATAAATAAAGACGTTGCTACCATGATCTGGTCCACAAAAATTCCCCAGTATGCAGGAAAGTGTTTTCCAGGGGGAGGACCCCCAGACCTCCGCTTAATATTATCCGTTCCGAGAAAAAATTCAGGATTTCTCAACCCTGGCTACAGCCTTGCTCTGAGATGCATATTCTGAACAATGCTTCCCTGCATGGAGTATGGTGAACATTGTAAATGTTGACTACTTGCAGACACACATAAACGGTGTTTGGCTGCATGAGGACATTTACAGATTATGGTTTACAGGCTTTGCCTTCCCGACCGAGGCAAACCCTTTGAGGAAACAATGGAGCATGTGGAAGTATTACCATATCTACTGGAATTGAGTGACACTGTGCTCAATCATGAAATGATTGGAAACACAATTTAATTTGCCTAGTTTTGATTTGCGTTACAGTTATACACTGCTCGTCCTGCTCAAGAGTACCAGGGGGCTGGAAATCCATGTTAGCCGTAGTAATCCTTAACACAACACAACGCATTATTAGAACCTTCATGTCAGGATTAAGAGCATACATCCATTAATGAAGACAAAGACCCCAATGTTGAGAAAAACATCGATGCGCTCTGACTTCTGTCACAGCATGGTAAACACAGCGGGACCCGTGAGATGATGAGGCCACATCATTATCTTGCTTTGAGAAAGTGATTGCACTGTGATGCGGGGGGGGGAGAGGTTACAGGCAAGGGTGGTGCCAAGTGGCCCAGCACCATTATTTAGCACTACATTACCTCCCATCCCATCCCCATTAACAGCTACAGATGGTGCTCCTTGGGCCACTTAAAGGTGCTCACAGCTGGCACACCGCAGCCACGTCTGGACTTGGGCCATTCACATGGCTGACCAGATGGAAGGCGGGTCTATTAGTGCTTGAGAGTGTGCGAGCATGATCATACATGATGCACACACCTATATAGGTTTGTACATGTGTTACACTGCAAACTGTTTTAACAAAATTGTAACTCGAACACTGGAAAGGTTTGAGCTGATTTCCTGGTACAATAAACTTGTCAGCAGTTTAGATATACAAATCACAGTTTTTGCACATACTAATCTGGTTCAATATCACGCATCATACAGTTCTTTTTTTTTAGAACGTTTCGCCCAGGTGGTGGTGCCCTTATTGTGATATCTACACTGAGGAAAAAATAATCAAAGCAATGGAGTAAGAATAAAAAAAAGAAGTGCACAGAAATGCAGCCGACTTGCCTGAAACTGTGTCTAATGGTCCTTTTCACTTTGCCTTGGCAGAGTAAAGGTCTTCTGGATGTGGTTTTTGATCGGGCAAACTCAGGTTTTGTAATGGATCACTTATTTTCAGCCACATATCGTACCTTATGCCTGCTGTGAGACCTTTTATTTAATGTCTACCCTTTCTCGCACTCCTTTCCTCGTGTCCGCTGATTGTCCACCTATTGACAAGCACGGGCACACATGATGAATGTGAGGCACTGCAGGAATCCTTCCTCTCACAAACAAATAATTTCACGAGCGCTGACATCGCCTCAGTCACACCTCCCCGGGCACCGGGTTTGGCCTGTCCCTTGTCTGCCTGAGGTACAGCTGGCCCTTCATACCCAGCCTGCCAAGCCACATGTCTCCAGGCAACAGGCTCAAAGGCCACCTGTCATTTTGGTTCAATGGACACACCTGCACACCCACCTGTCCACTGTTTTGTCACACGGCGAGACGAGAGAGAGAGGGGGGGCAGACAATTTTCACAAATATAAGAGAAATTATTTGTGCAACAATTGGATCTCTTTATGAGTAAAAATGAATTATTGAGTGAACATCAGTATGGATTTAGGAAAAATAGATCTCCCACCTAAGCACTAATGGAGATGGTGTAAGGAATAACAAAGGCAGTTGAAAATGATGAGTTTTCTATTGGTATTGACGTGGACCTGCAGAAGGCTTTTGATACTATAGATCACAGCCAATTATTGAGAAAATTGGTGAAGTATGGAATAAGAGGGATAGCTCACTCTTGGCTGAAAAGCTACTTGGAATATAGACAACATTGTGTGAAAGTTAATGACATGGTGTCAGGATTTAGGAAGGTCACCTGTGGAGTACCTCAGGGATCAGTGGTTAGTCTTTTTATACCTTATATTCAGGATATTTGCAATGTTACAAAATTATTCAAATTTGTATCATCTTTGCAGATGATACAAATTTATTTTGCTCAAGAAAAAGTTTAAAGAAACTTTTGTTTGCTATTGAAAGGGAGCTGGAAATCATCAAAACTTGGTTTGATGTTTATAAATTGTCTCATAATATAAAGAAAAAGAAATGTACGTTTTTTGGAAATCAAATAGAGTTCGATGGGGATATTGAATATGATCTGTGATGATAAAATTGAAGTTTTTGAGAAAATTCCTCGGGGCTGTGATCGATCATAAAATAACATGACACAACATATTGACTATATTAATGGTAAAATTTCAAAGTCAATAGCAATACTGTAAACATCTAGAGATGTATTTATTTCTAAGCCTTGCATCATTTATTGCTCACTTATACATCCTTACATATCTTGTTGTGTGGAGGTGTGGGGGGTCAACCTATAAAACATTTATCAATTCAACAGTCTTGTTAAAAAAACGAGCTATACGTATCATGAATAAGGCTAGTTACTATGATCACACAAATCTACTGTTTGTAAAATCTAATGTTATGAAATGTAATGATTTGGTATATTATAAAAGAATGCAAACAATGTTCAGAGCTAAAGCAAAGTCACTGTCAGATTGTGTACGTTTTTTTTGAGTACAAACGTGTAAATATGATTTGAGATTTGAGAGATGTTTGTAAGGTTAACGTACAAAAAGGTAAAAGGTGATTTATTTCTATTGTTGTGGTTAAATTATGGAACAATGCTAACATGAATGTAAGAATGTGTTAACTCATTTGTGGTTTTCAAAAGGATTGTTTATAAAGCTATTTTTGAGGGTTACACGTGTCAATGAAACATATTTTTGTTTTCTTTTTTTATATTAAATTTTCTCAAAGGTAACTTAATTGATAAGAATGTAGGATAGGCATATATGAGCATTGTCTACTAGATTGTATATAGGCTTTATTTATTGTGTTGTATGTGATGGCTGAATAAAACACGACTTCTACAGACTACTGCTACTACTACAGATAACTATTTATCGCAGATATCCACCCTCTCTACTTTCTCAGCTTCACCACCTGCCGCTCTCCTGCAGACGCTCAGTGAGACACCGCGCTGATTACCCACTTTAATGATGACTCAGGCAGGAGCTTTCAGCGTGTCATAACCATTAGTTCCAATTGGATTCATCTGTTGAATGACACATAATTGACAGCTCGTGTTCACGGTAAGAGACTGGAAACACTTAATTTCTCTTACTACTTACAATTAATGCTTATGGGTCCAGGAGTCTTCTCATGAGCGTAATGCATCAATGACCTCTGTGTGCTAGAGTTGTTTAGCTTTGTGCTTTGGAGAGATTCTGCAGGAGTGCCAGGATACAGAGACGGACATGTGATGAAGGGCCTGAGGGACAAGGGCTGGAAAAAAAAAGATTGTCATAAGCCATCTATTGTAGTTTATATAAAGATGTCTAAACCCTGCATCGTTTTATTTTTTTACTGTGGTCTGAGGAAGTTACATAAGACTCTGTATGCTAGTCACGCCATTATCCAGTTATGTAAGTCACATTGTAGTTTGAAATTGTTGCCTGAACTTAAGCACTTGCCCAGTTTCAGCTCTAACTATACTAACATGGCAGTTAAAGGCTGCCACCGGGGAACAGAACGGGGCTTCGCTTCAGATTGGAGAGGGTTGTTCCGGCTCACTAACCCTCTGCTTTCAAAGGCCCTCCCTGCTTTGACACGCATATCTGTTCTCCCACAAATTGCATTCATATATGCAGCTAATTTGAAAAAAGTAACTTAGTTTCACTGGCAACATCTAACTCCAATGGAGGAAGTCGTTTTCTTACTGCGCAGAGAAAAGTGAGGGTGTAGAGGTCAGGGACACTGCTGAGTCTTGCAGTGCTTTAAGAATTGCATTATTTATGTATACTCCAATTGCCATGGTCACAACATTTACATAATGAAAGTCTTTATGTGCTTTTAGCTGTCACAAGCTGAATTTGTAAGAGAATCAAGTGAAGAAAATGACTATTTAATACAGACATATCTTTAACAAGTGTTGCAGGGAGCATTTTTGCAGATATGTTTACAGCTAATATGACAGCAGGTCAACATGGTCTCTTATCGTTCTATGTTTGTATTTCTTATCTTCATTTGTTTTAGAAGATCAAAATCGGCCAGCTGGTTAACACTGGCACATTTACAGATTGACATTGACTAATGTGCATTGTCCTTGTAAATAAATACAATTATATAATGTTTATACACTGTAGATATGTTGATAAAGCCAGACTAAGAGTGTAAGGAAATGCTGGCAGCTCTGTGAAAATGTACTCAGGCACAGCAGAGCTAAATGCTAACTTCAGCAACATGCTCTCACTGATGCTAATGCTGATGTTAGCATGCTAACATTTGGTAACCACGAAGTAGAGCTGAGGCTTATGGCAATGTCATTAGCTGTGCAGGTATTTGGTGATAAACCAAAGTTTTGGACACATTTTGATCTAATTATGGAGATGAAAAATCAGGGGATCACCAAAGTATTTACAATTAATGTTGTTTCAGCGTGTCTGTCTGTATCAAAGTGCATGGCAAGACATTTCACACAACCCCCAAAACATAAACTTCATGTCAATGCTCAATGAAAAAATCTGAAGATCGCCAAAGTCATCACGGTTCATCCTTTGGGGAATTCTCAGTAATGGTTCTCTGTACAAAACTTGATGGCAATCAGGACCATCTCACTCTGGATATTATTATAACTACTTAGTCTACACACAGCCAAATCATAACATCTAGCACTGTGTAGTACATCTTTAACTTTGCATCGTGTTTTACCTACAAACGTGTGTGACAAAATACAGAAATGATTATCATTAAGAAGTCTAATTATAAGAATGTGAATATGTGACATAATTCAAATCAGGTGCAGCATCCACACTGAAAGTGAAAGTGTCACAGCTGACCACTGTGACGTCAGGCAGGATTCAATTCTTTGCAACACATTCTTCAGTTTAAAAGTTGTCAGGGCATCCATACGCTGCAGGTCTACAGGGTCTCTGAGGTATTTCCAGCACAAAATGAAGAAACAAATAACAGATTTTAATCTCAGCAAGGCCTCTTGAAACATGACATGGTGATGGTATTAAAGTTGTTTTTTTTTCTTAGTTAAAGTTTTCCTTTTCTTGAGGTGGTACAATATGTGACAGACCTGCTTCTCAACTATCTAAAAATACTTATCGTCCTTCGTACAAGCCTCTTTAACTCCAAAATGGGTACCATTTGTCACAATTACACTGAGCACAAGGAAGGTTGGCAAAGTAGTTTAGAGATAGAACAGTGTATTTCTGTCTGTCCTTCAGAAGACAATTTATTCACTTGAACTTGAAATGCACTAATACTGTACAGGTCTGGTTCCTAATCCAAAATGGGTTATTGGATTAACAGTATTATTATATTTCCTGACATTGTATGTTTTAATCCCTGGTTAATTCACCTTTTACCATAAATAAATATGAATTATAAATGTTCTCATTACACCCGCATGTCACTCTGTGATCCACCTATGAGGTTAGGAACCAGTGGATGTTTTTTAATTACAAAACAGAAATGTCTGAGAACTTGTCATTGTACAGTATGTCACCACACTGCAAGCATATATGGTGGGACTGTAATCACTGATGTATAATGTGGTTGCCCTTTGGGAATTGGCTGTTTCGAGTTCTTTCAGCCCAATTAGCAGGGTTTGCTATTTCTCCTTAGGAATGTATTGAGGAGCTGTTTTCTGTGCCATAATTGTATCTACAAGCTGTTACTGAGGATGTATTGATGTAGCTCTGTACAATTTGCTCAACGCACAATATTCATTTCAATTACACCAATTTTCTTGGTTAAACTGTTTTCCTCGTTCTGAGGACTCCTGGAAGAACGTCCCGGTTGGCCTTTGGAGAGACACAAACAGTGAGAGTTGTTTTAGAAGATAAAGACAGCATATTTACTGGTCACATAGTCTGAGCCAGTCTCACGAGTCTGAATTCAATGCAGTCAAATTGTATTGAAATGCTAATCTGCTTGCAGTGCAAGATGTCGGCCTGTTTCGACTTGTTTCCTACTCGCTGTCACAGGAAAAATCTGTACAAAATCAACCTACTAGGAAAACACTCAATTACCTTACTCTGTCGAAGCTGCACTTATTCCAAATTCAGCACAATGTGAGTGGGCAGCAGAATGCATATTGATTTTGTGGATCACAAAGAGGTGTGTGTGACTGGTATGTGAATTGGCCGTGCAGTTACCACTGAGCATATCAAGACTCCCATCATAATTTAGCCCTGATTGTTTCTTCATGCTTCTGTAGTTTAAAAATTTACCGGGCACCCCGTCAACATCCGCAATCCTCCACCCTTCATTTGCATTTTGATAAGGAGGCCAATAGGGCAGAGAGGTTTGGAATACATACACTGTGTCGTCATCATGTGCCCACTTAGAGCTTAGAAATGATCATGGACCTTTTGCCCACTCGTTCTCCCAACAGAAGTGCCTCTTTTAAATTGGCCATGAGGGGTCATGATACCCGAAATAGTCTCATGTTTAGAAAATACAATAGTATAAAATCCTTCCAGGATAGAGTCTGGCAGCAAGACTGAGGCAATTTCCTTTTCTGCAAGGTGGTTATGGCAAAGATTATAGACTGCAATTGGATTTCAGACAAAAACAGTGCATCGAAAAAGAAGGTGGCCCGTTCTGTTCCCTCTCTTAGCAATCAACTCCCCATGAGCTTAAAGGAGCATTCAGATGTCACTCCAATTAAAAATGTCACTTCGGAACTAGTTAATGTTTTCCCAAACAAGAAACAAATGCTGACAATATTGTTTTTCTTCATGTAGTGTCACAGCTGTCCAAATAGAGGCTGGTGTATAAAGGCTTTAACCTTTGCCTTGAAGGAGCAGTAGAGGGTTTATTGTCAGAAATGGAGTATTATACACTTAACTTTTTTCATTAGTGTATAATCACCTGGAACTAAGAATTGTACAGTGCATTACTATGCAACAACAGCGGGACTTTATGAAAACTGAAAAAGTCTTATAACCGTGGCTGTTCCAAATGTTTAGAACAAACATCCAAAATCTCAAACACGGTGCATTGCTTTGAAAAATGGTTACATGGGATTTAATTTGATTTGCTGTAAATGGGCTGAAAAAAAAACAAAAAAACACTGGCATACAAAAAAGGACACTGAATAGAGAAATGGTATTGTGGATATGGTATGTACTGCTCTGTCTATTGTCAACCTTAACGCGTTATGTTATTTCCACCAATGAAATGAAGCTGGTTTGGAACCAACTAATACCTGGAATTTAACAAGAGTTGTATTCAGGTGAATGTGATTCAACCACATTACATTTAAAGTAGTTATCATGTTAGCGGCCAGCAATATCCTCCCTTTTGGCAAACCGAAAGATACCAAACTTATAGTAAACATGTGGCAAACCTCACCAGCTTTCATTCATTCATTATTGAGTGGTAGCACTCAAAACTGCTGGATTACAACAGGAACACTCACAATTTAGAGAAACCAAAGACAAACATGAATTGGCTACTGATGGTACTGGCAATCGCTTTCAGGTAGAGTTTCAATGTACCATCTAAATATTAGCACAGTGTCTATACTTAACAATGTCTATGATACAATCTGACATAATACATCTTTGTCAGTGGGTTAGGACAGAGTACACATTGAAAGGAGGATGAAGATATAATGAAAGGGAAAACAGGAAAGGGTCAAGTTATTGTCACTGACACATTCGTATTGATTAAGCGTGTAGTCTGCAGGGTTTCCAGTGCAGTGAGGCAGCCGTCACGCTAACTAAGCTGCATGGATTACTTTAAGGCACTGACATGAACATTCTGCTGCACTTCCCAGGGTGCCTGTAGTCCCTTTTGATCTTGATGCAAAGAGCCAGTGACACTTTGAGGATGCCAGTGGGAACCCTGACAAAGGTTTGAATAAACAAACACCATTGCTCAGAGCTACATGTGTAGTGCCACGTGACAAGCATACCTGACATGTGGGGTTGAATGTGATGAGGGCAGAGCGTGTGTTCTAACTCACACACGCTTTGCCCTCTACTGGACTCTATGGGTGCAGTTGGTGGAGCGATGCACACCCTGACGCGACATTACCTCGACCCGACCACGATCCTGTCCAAAGAAAGATTAGTCGCCGCAGCCAACCTATTTCTTTATAACCTAGTCTGCCACAGAACCGAGCAGAGCCATAGACCAACCTTGCAAGGGTCAAAAGACAGGCAGTAGACACCCTGCACACCACATACCCCCAGGTCATCAAGAAGCACGGGAGCATGTAGCTGTACCATTCCCTGTGGTGAGTCTGGTATGACACAACTGACTCACACCCCACCATTTTCATGGGTCATGTGTCGCTCCAGCAAGCACAGACCCTGAGAAGGAGCCTGCGGTGTCCAAGAGATAGAACCATATGAACGGACCGGGCATGGAGTGTTTAGGAGGGTATCTTCCTGCTTGCCTATACGTTTGGGAGATGCACACACAAAGCCATCCTGCAAGGCATTTCTTGGACAGGGCTGTACCAACCACACCATCCCAGAAACATACAAACAGCTGTTCAGTAAGTCTGATTGGGGAATTTCCCCAAAACTCTTTGCTGCAATTGTGGTTGAATTTCTAAATTATACATAAAACTGCCAAGATTCAATTCTGAACAGGTACACATTGTTATCACAATATATTTTGGACTGTAGCGTCCTGTAACTGCTATGTTGTACATCAAATTCTCTCAAACTATATTAGTCATCTGACACCATGTTTCCAGAGATAAAATCCATGTCCATAAAACATATTGTCACTTTGTCTGCAATAACTCCATCCATCCATTTTCCACCACTTATCCGGGGTCGGGTCGCGGTGGCAGCAGGCCAAGCAGACCGACCCAGACCTCCCTCTCATCGGCAACATGTTCCACCTCATTCTGGGGGATCCCGAGGCGTTCCCAGGCCAGCTGGGAGATGTAATCTCTCCAGCGTGTTCTGGGTCTTCCCCGGGGTCTCTTCCCAGTTGGACGTGCCTGGAAAACCTCCAGTGGGAGGCGTCCAGGAGGCATCCTAATTAGATGCCTGAACCACCTCAGCTGACTCCTTTCGATGCGAAGGAGTAGCGGCTCGACTCCAAGCTCCCTCCTGATGACCGAGCTCTTTACCCTATCTCTAAGGCTGAGCCCGGCCACCCTACGGAGGAAACTCATTTCGGCCACTTGTAGCCACGACCTTGTCCTTTCGGTCACGACCCAGAGTTCGTGACCATAGGTGAGGGTAGGAACGTAGACCGAGTGGTAAATTGAGAGCTTTGCCTTCCGGCTCAGCTCCCTCTTCACCAAGACGGTCCGGTGCAGCACCTGCTTTACTGCTGCAGCCGCACCGATCCGCCTGTCGATCTCCCGCTCCATCTTACCCTCACTCGTGAACAAGACCCCGAGATACTTAAACTTCTTCGCTTGAGGTAGGCACTCCGTCCCCACCTGGAGGGAGCAATCCACCGGTTTCCGGCAGAGAACTATGGCCTCAGATTTGGAGGTGCTAACTCTCATCCCCGCCGCTTCACACTCGGCTGCAAACCGCCCCAGTGAATGCTGGAGGTCATGATCCGAGGAGGCTAACAGGACCATATCATCTGCAAATAGCAGAGAGGCCATCCCGAGACCCCCGGAACTGACGTTCTCCGCCCCCAGGCTGCGCCTAGATATCCTGTCCATGAAAATCACGAACAGGACTGGTGACAAAGGGCAGCCCTGGCGGAGGCCAACACCCACCGGGAACGTGTCTGACTTATTGCCGAGAATGCGGACACAGCTCCTACTGCAGTCGTACAGAGAACGGATTGCCCTTTGTAACGGGTCCGGCACCCCATACTCCCGCAGCACCCCCCACAAGACCCCCCCGAGGGACCCGGTCGAAAGCCTTCTCCAAGTCCACAAAGCACATGTAGACTGGTTGGGCAAACTCCCAGAGCCCTTCCAGTAGTCTTGCGAGGGTAAAGAGCTGGTCCACTGTTCCACGGCCGGGACGGAATCCGCACTGCTCCTCTTGAATCTGAGGTTCGACAAGCGGTCGGAGCCTCCTTTCCAGCACCCTGGCATAAGCCTTCCCCAGGAGGCTGTGTAGTGTGATACTCCGATAATTCAAGCACACTCTCCGGTCCCCCTTTTTGAAGATGGGAACCACCACCCCGGTCTGCCAGTCCATGGGCACTGATCCCGACCTCCATGTGACATTGAAGAGGCGTGTCAGCTAGGACAGCCCAACTATGTCCAGCGCCTTCAGCATCTCAGGGTGGATCTCATCCACCCCCGGCGCCTTGCCACCAAGGAGCTTTTTAACTACCTCAGCGACCTCTGCCAGGGATATGGGTGAGCCTCCCTCTAGGTCCTCAGGCGCTGCCTCCTCTGCAGAGGACATGTTGGTCGGGTTTAGGAGTTCCTCGAAGTGCTCTTTCCACCGCCCGACGATGTCCTCCATCCGGGTTAGCAGTTCCCCCCCCCTGCTGAGAACAGCCTGGGGTAAGCCCTGCTTTCCCTTCCTGAGCCGTCGGATGGTTTGCCAGAACCTCCTTGAGGCCAACCGAAAGTCCTTCTCCATGGCCTCCCCGAACTCCTCCCATGCCCGAGTTTTAGCATTCGCGACCACCGCAGCTGCAGCCCTTCTGGCCTGCCGGTACCTGTCAGCTGCTTCAGGAGACCCCTGGGCCAACCAGGCCTTGAAGGTCTCCTTCTTCAGCTTGACGGCTTCCCTCACCTCCGGTGTCCACCACCGGGTTCTCGGGTTGCCGCCACGACAGGCACCGATGACCTTCCAGCCACAGCTCCTAGCGGCCGCGTCCACAATAGAGGCTTTGAACATGGTCCACTCAGATTCCGTGTCCCCAACCTCCCTCGGGATGTGTGAGAAGTTCTTCTGGAGGTGGGAGTTAAAGACCTCCCGGACAGGGTCCTCCGCCAGATGTTCCCAGTTTACCCTCACTACACGTTTGGGTTTGCCGGGTCTTTCCAACCGGTTCCCCTGCCATCTGATCCAACTCACCACCAGGTGGTGATCAGTTGACAGCTCTGCTCCTCTCTTCACCCGAGTGTCCAAGACATACGGCCGCAAATCAAATGATACGATTACAAAGTCGATCATTGATCTCCGGCCTAAGGTGTACTGGTACCAGGTACACTTATGAGGCACCTTATGTTCGAACGTAGTGTTCGTCATGGCCAAACCGTGGCAAGCACAGAAGTCCAATAACGAAACTCCATTCGGGTTCAGATCGGGCAAGCCGTTCCTCCCAATCGTCCCCCGCCAGGTTTCTCCGTCATTGCCCACATGAGCATTGAAGTCCCCCAGGAGAACTATGGAGTCGGTAGGTGGCGCCCTTTCCAGGACCCCTCCCACCGACTCCAAGAAGTCGGATACTCTGAACTGCTGTTTGGTGCATAAGCACAAACCACAGTCAGAGCCTTGCTCCCCGCAACCCGTAGGCGCATGGAGGCAACCCTCTCACTCTCCGGGGAGATCTCCAACACAGCGGCGCTCAGCTGGGGGCTCGTGAGTATCCCCACTCCCGCCCGGCACCTCTCACCCTGTGCAACTCCGGAAAAGGACAAAGTCCAATCCCTCTCCAGGAGCTTGGTTCCAGAGCCAACGCTGTGTGTGGAGGTGAGTCCAACTATTTCTAGCTGGTATCGCTCCACCTGCTGCACCAGCTCCGGCTCTTTCCCCGCTAGCGAGGTGACGTTCCACGTCCCTAGAGCTAGTCTATGCCACCGGCGATCGGCAAGCCCGGGCCTCCCGCCCGACCCACCGCCCGGTCTGCATAGCACCCGACCCCGATGCTTGTCCCCTGCGGGTGGTGGGTCCACAGGGTGGCTACTCCATGGTGTTTATTCGGGCTGAGCCCGACCGGACCCCATGGGCAAAGGCCCGGCCACCAGACGCTCGCCTACGAGCTCCCCTCCTGGGTCTGGCTCCGGGAGGGTGCCCTGGTTTCCCTGGTCCGGGCGAGGTGGCTATAGTCCGTGGAGTAACTATCATAGGGGTCGTTTTGAACCGCTCTTAGTCTGGGCTCTCCCCTGAAACCTGTTTGCCTTAGGAGACCCTACCAGGAGCTAATGCCCCGGACAACATAGCTCCCAGGATCACTGAGCCACTCAAACTCCTCCACCACGATAAGGTGGCGATTCACGGAGGAGCTGTAGCTGTAGCTGATGTTTCTCAAAAAAAGAAGAAAACAAATCTGACTCATATATGTAAGCTTTGATTTATCAATAAATAAATACAGATTCTATTTCTGTAGCTGTAAAAAGAAAGCATATGTGCATCAGGGTATTCTGTGTGTGTGTGTGTGTGTGTGTGTGTGCACTCAAGTGTGCATGTCTGGGGAGAGTAAGCTTCAAGAGGCTTGACATTGTCAGTAAATAACTCATGAACACACTAAATGGGTCGAAGATAGGGGAGTCACAATGGCAGTGTCCTTTATGAAAAATCCAGTGGCTACAAGTGTGTGATTTTGATGCTGGAGGGGAAGACCTTGGAGGTTGGCATATGAACCTTTCATGCTACACTTCCCTGGTGAGGAGGAACTTTTAGACAGGGAAATCTCTCCTCACTTGTTTGAGATGAGTAGTTTGGCTCAGCTGCAGTAGAGTGTGAATTAAATGGTAGCGGTGTACCCACTTATGCCTCGATACATTTCGCTGACCACAGTTAAATTGACTATTCTAGTCTGATCTACAAGACATATTCAGGTTTTGGACACAACCTTCGTGATGCTTATACTGCTACATTGAAGCTGATCAGGGAGATGATTTTACTAGTCATTTTCAAGGCCAGTTGTCTGTTGCGGTGTTGGACTGTGTTATGGTGTATAATAAAGCTTGTCAGACACCTTACAGGTTTGTTATTTTTGGTGTAGATGAGTCTACACTTTTCTGCACGGCCAAAATGTGCTACTTCTGTGGTCACAATGTATGGTTTGATCAACTGCTCTGGACATGGGTGGTCACAGTGAGGGTTTATTCAAAGAAGATGAATACACAGTCCATAAAGATGAATACACAGTCCATAAAAAAATGTGGATAAAAAGGGAAAGGATGCAAGAAAAGAAAAATAACAAAATGGGCAATTCAGAGATGGCTGTAATCACGTGGACAATCTGGTCTGTTTTGCAGTACAGCAGTCTCAGTCAAGACTGTACTTGCCACAACATGTCAAATAATACTCCAATAATGAACAAGCTGACTACAGTTAATAATGGGTCTTTTGACAGCAGTCATGTGGGAAATTGGATCACTGAACTGCTCAAACTGCAGGACAGCTGCACTAAAATGTCCCGTCATGCCCACTCCATTGTTGATGATTGTTCGGGCAATTAATCAGGTTCAATCTGTGCAGTGTCTGCCTGGCATTAGATTTGTTACATTTATTTTTTTATCCCCCCTTGAGGCCAGACTAAAGGGATGGCAAAGTGATTTGGTTGGTCAGTCCACCGCTTTGGTCCAGACTTGACTATGAGGATCCCTTGAATGTCCTCCAGCACAGGACATGAAGTTTACACTTGTGATTTTGAGTGAAATGTCTCCACAACTTTTTTTGATGGATTGAAATTGTGTACATATATACATGTTTCTCACAGAATGAACTGGAACAACTTCAGCGATCCTTAACCTTTCTAGTGCCGTTAACACGTCAACATTTGTATTAGACCAATACTTTGGTTCCTCGAAGAGGAAACACATGCATTTGCAAGCCCAAATAGTAATTGACAGGGCACAAAGGACACAAATGCACACTGTTATTCTCCAAATAAAAACATGTTTTAATTTCTTTTAATTAAGGGACAATTTTGATCTGTAAGATCTTCCTAAGGCAATGCTAAACTTTTAACAAAACATCCCCTAAAGGCGTGTTCAGACCAAATGCAAAGCCGTTTATTCACGTCACGCAATCACATACAAAGTCAGTGCAAATATACTCAAATATACGTTTTTTCTGAGTTACAGAAGCATTGCAATTCTCCTGACATCACCAATAATAACAAATGGAGGACAAGCTTATTTGTGGGCGCCCGGAGCTCTACAACTCAACGTCAGTGCTGTACAGAGACGGAAGAAAAAAGGAGAGGGCTTGAGGAAAAGTGAGCAAAATCATAAGACTACATAGTCAGTTCTGACAATATGTATTTGTTACTTAATTCCAGCTATCAGCTGTATTTTACTAAGGAAGTAGGCATTAACTTTAGTGTTAGCTGCCTTCCCCGGCGGGAGTAATCTCGTTGACATTTATGGAAAAATTTTCGCAAGTTGCAAAATCCTCCAAATAACACTACAGTTAACTTAGCGTCCTGAACACACCTTTATACTCCCTGCAATACATTTCCTATGCTGGTTTTTGCAGACTCTTTTAAAGTCAGGACCCAGATGGATGAATGTAAACTGTGATCAAAACATAGTAAGTGTGATGACAGCTAATAATAAACAAGGAAAAGAGGCTGACTAATATGCTTGAAACAGACAACTGTTGCTGTCAATTTAAGCCACATGGGAGTAAAATATATGAACCTGAACTGTACTACCTCTTTCTTTTCAATGTTCAACATTTTAAGTAAGAACTGTGCACAATGTCATATATGGTGAATATGAGTGGCAGCGAGTGTACTCTATAAATGGAAAATGCCAGTATGCGGTGGGGAGCTACGTTCACTGACTTGCCAGGATGCAATCCCTGGTATGTCAATCTAGCTCTCTTCTGCGAGTACAGTCCACTCATTCCAATTACACCACCACCATCTTGCAGTTGAGATCTGTTGATTCCCATATTGTTATGCCATTGTAGATAAAATTGCATTTCTGCAAAGCTCCCAGAAAAAAAAATCACAAGGACTTCCATTTGGCTTTTTCAAGTGCGCAATCATGCATCAAATAAAAATGAAATCAGGTCAGCTGATTGTTGTGGCAGCTGCCAATAGACGATTATAAACAGAACCAACACACAGCATGAGTTTCAGTTATATCCCCATAGAGTATCTGCCATGACTTTACTGTCAGTCTAGCTGGTTGTGTATTGTATTTGTTTGCTGACATCTTTATTTATTTATCGGTGTTTAGCATGCAATCATGGTTGGCACAAAACTCCCTGATGTAAATTATAGAGTCAATATTCCAATTTTTCAGCCAGCTTTCCTGCTACACAGAATTGGATCTGTGCCAGGCATGTTACCCACACCCCATATTGGCAACAAACACCATGCACATAGAATACTAATAAGGAAATACAGTGTAAAGTAGTGGCTGCTTATCTGTTCTGAAGTTACGTCGATACAGTGTTCATGCCCGACAGCTAAAGGTGAAATCTGGACATAAAAGCTACTCTTAATAAAGTGGTGTTTTCTGGAGCTACAGCTTGCTTTTAGCGATCGAATCAAATTATTTTGTTATTCTTGTCAGTTTGGATATATTATTTAGAAAGCACTTAAAAAAGCAAGTTCGAGAGAAGTTAAGGAAACAGAAGGTGATTTAGCGTTGAGTCTGACTTAAATGTGTGAAGTACTTTTATGACCAAGAGTAGGTCTGACCCAATCAAAGTCGTCATTAAAATTGATCTGGACTCTGCCTTTTTCAAAAAAAAAAAAGACTCTTAGCACTAAAATCAATAAGCTGGAAGGTGATGCTGCATGTACAGCTTAACTGCAGGTTTTCTTTTTACTCCAAACTCTAAATCTTTTACTTTTTAAAGCGCAACACAAAACAGGAAGCAATAATGTGGACTTCGGGGGATTGGTATGTTGTTTGTCAGACTTTCATGCTTTTCCAGGGTTTGTGTTTTCTCACAGACCTACAATACATGTTTTCAAGTTTTCAACCACACCACAGTTCTGAGACTACTCGTATTAAGGTTGTAAAAGACGTCTACTTAAATCCAGACAGTCTCCGTATTTATTGGTTCTCAGTGCCCCATTCGACGTAGTTAGCCCCAACATACTACTATAAAGACTGGAACACTTGGTGGGACTTCCTGGTATTGTGCTAAACTTGTTAGGATCTTTGCATCTTTTGCTAAATAAACATCTGGTTGAACACAAATAGAATGGAGTTCCCTAAGGCTCCATTTCAAACCTCTTCTGTTCAACAGTTACATGTGCCGACTAGCTGAGATTCATGAAAACCAAATATCTGACATTTTCAGCCAGAAATCCTTCAACATTTATTTCTTTTAATTAGATCTTTATATGTTAATCAAATACAATTATTTGTTATCATTGATTCATTCATATGTTGCACTGCACTGTAGCAAGGCTGTAACCTTTAATCATCTGTTTTTTTCAATCTCATTGTTTTATTTTACTTTATTCTTTTAATGTCCAATTTATAGACCGTTTTATGAATTGCATTGTTAGGCAACAGCTTGGGTCGATATCATTTACCTACACTTCAACAAGTACTATATAAAGGCTAATGTTCCTACACCAGGGCACATTTGGAATGTTTACGTTAACAACTGTGAAATGGTCTATATGTCTCTTTTTATACCACCTTGTAAGGGTGCTAAACAAACAAACCTACCTTGCCATTACCACAATCTTTCCCAAACCTTAACCGCAGTTGTCATCAGAGATATTGTGGAAAGCGTTGGCATTGATCATAACAATATCTTATATCTTCTTGTCAGGGGATATTTGCTCCTTATTTTTTTTCTTCCAACATCTACTCCTCTCTCTCTCTCCTTGACCATCCCCTGCTCTTCCATCTTTTTTTGCAGGAGAGTCCAATACAGCGGCCGTTGTGTGATTGTACCCAGAAAGCTTGTTCCTCTGACTCCGCAGGAAGCAGGCAAAAAAAATGAGCCTGACCAAAATTGTCCTCCATTTCGGCTGACATTGTTTTTCGACTTCATTGCAGGGGACGGAAAGCAACCTGCCACCTTCCCAGAGTGTTTAAACTAAATTAAACAAACTTTCAAGCTGAGTTGAACAAGCAGAGCGGGGTCCTTATTGTTCCTGTGCCCTTTTCCCTTTCAGAGCGGCACAGGCCGCCTTTATAACACAAATTGCAGTGTTGCGGTGGGACTGTGATGTCAAGCCGCATTGTAAAAATGACAGTCGTGTTGCATGCTTGGCAGAAACCCAACTACCCAGGGCTTTGCTTGTGTCAGAGTCTGCTGATGGGAGAGAGAGAGACCTGTTGGCATGTTGCAACAATGACTGGCATGTTTTTTTTTTTTTTTTTCTCAGTCGTGTCTAAAAGTCTAAAAGTGTGTTGATAACTCACAGAAAACAAGTAAGTAAGGATCCTGCAGAATGGAGCTTACAGTTGAATTGTACTCACTGTAAATTTCTTCTTGGACTGATCAGGCACAGTGTTTTTTTTCTTTTTTAATTGGATTAGCGATACCGCTTTCAGGTCATTTCAAGGCATTCTTTATGATTTGGGTTTTAGGTTCCCTAATGGCTCTGTTAGTGGTATATACATAGTTTACTCACCAGGCCTGCAAAAGTCTAGTGGGATGAAAAAGGTGACAGTTTTGCGAATACATATACCTCATTATGCGATGCACTGCTGTGTTTATCTGTGTGCAACTGGGCCATACAAAGCTACATGTGAAAACATTGTTTTTAAGAAAAAATCTAAATATGCCCCTTTAGCTCCTTGGAACACATGGATGGTTTAGACTCCACTCGACATTTTGAAAGCGAGACGTGACATTTTAGAAAAATGTTGACACAACATTAGCCAAAACTGAGCAAACAGCATCTGCACCGGGAGCACATAAACACCTGCCGCTTCCCGGCAAATGTAGCGAATAATCCTGTATCACTCGCATCACATCCAAATGTCTCATGAGGTGCAGATGTTTCTGCCAAAGTGAGGTGGGTGAAAGAGGTATGGCAGTGAGCGTGTATGTGTGTGGAAATGCCAGAGTGCATGTGCAATGACTTTTGTCTGTAGGTGTATCTGTGCCTTTTATATTTACATGTTTATTCTCCCATTTCATTCCATTAGCAGCTGCTAGATTTTTTTTCTTTTTTATTCAAAACAGAGCTCTCTAAGCTCTTTAAATGTCATCATTACATTGCGTCATTCACCATTTTGAAAGACATCGCATGAGGGCAATTTTACACACACTGATTTCCAGACGGAAAGCCTTTCACTTGACATGAACACATTGTTGCAATTGACCGTGTTGCCAGATTTCTGATCCGATTTTTTGTTTCAGTAGAAGGGATTTGGAAGTAATATAGAAGATACACATATCACTTGTGAGCCAAAAGTTGAAAGAATAGAAGTTTTGAATAATTCAAACCTTAATCTTTATTCTATGTGTTTACCAAAGGGCACTCTATTTCAGTTTAAGACTACTTATACTTCCAATGAATATTTGATTTAAGTGAAGCCTTTGTCTAAAAGTGCAATACATTATGCACCACCCCATCCAATGCTTTCTGTTGTGCACACTGATTTGATTAGGAATGTGAAGCATCACTTCATACATATTTATGATACCTACCATTAAGGCTAAAGTTAGAAAGTTGATTAGCTACCCAACCCTGGAGGGCCTTGCTAGTGTTTGCTAGAGTGCAAACAATATGCAGAAGAGGTGAAATAAAACTCCAATAATGCAACTGAATAATGACACCGAAATAAGCTTGAAGTGTACTATACGTCTCTGAAACATATACACGGAAACACACTCAAAAACAAAGCCTTTACAACTAGAACACTAAAAATGTCTTTATCAATCCCCAAAACTGAATAGATTTGTAAAGTCATGTAATACTGATATATCTCTTTAATTTATTTACTGTGTATAGATTGCCATTTAAAGCCTATTCCATAAAAGAGCCTGCATATTGAACAAAAACCAAGCGTACGCTGCCTGGTTCTTAACATCTTGAAGTAGTAGTCTAGCAATGGAGTATTGTATTCCACAAAGCTGAAGGACACAAAAGAGACATATTTACAAAGAAATGTCAAAATTGAAGCAGCATGAGGCAAGCTCCAAAAGTCCTGAATCCCACATTTCCCATAATACAACCAGAAGCATCATTTTGTTGGAAGAAGACAAATACCCTGATTGGTAAACAAACCGTTACACCTTCAAACTTCATGCCCTCAGTTTGTATTGCAAGCTTTTTGTTACAAATGTGTATGTGTAGTCTCAAACCCAGATGGTGTCATCAAAGGACCACGATGACATAACTTTAGAATGCCACAGAGGCACGGTAGACAATAACTATTTTCACAGTAGTAGTTCTCCTCATGAACTGCAATCCACTGCCCTTGCTGGTAACCTCTGGTCGTATCTGCACACTGAAAAGATAACCTATTTCAAGTCATTCATAAAAGCCACAGCACAGTCCTGTTGGCCCTCATCAAGACGGCTTAGTGCACCTAGCTTTCCCTTGAGGCAGTGCAAAGCTCTGAAAATGTCCACACAGTTCAAAGTAGCCATCTTTGAGCTCTGTTACCCATGACCGGTGTCAGGATTTGTTCTCGCCCGGTGCCAAGGGGGAGCTTGAGCAATACGTTGGGGTGCTGAGAAAATAGTTGATTTTCATGACTTTAGAATTACTTTGTAAGGAAGTTCTTGTTTTTTCAATAAAAGCAGATATGGCACACAGCACATCAAATATAAATGTAGTTCTTAAATTGATTTAGTCAAGAAACATTCAACAAAATAGCTATAGGCCTAATACAAGTGACCTCAAGGCCACGCTAAAAACGTCTTTCACTTTTAAAGGTGAAAGAGTTCAGCACCGGACAGCGCCCATGCAGCCGAGATTATTACCAACACTATACATCAACAATGCGACAACTACAAGAAGTGCATCTATTCCATATGCCTATTCAGACAATGTTTCAGATGAAATAGCTATCACAAGGTCAGAAATTAAATCAATTGTACCCGAAGTGCAGCCACAACGAGGAATGCTCTGCATTTAGCATAAGCCTGAAAACTGTGCACACACTTGTAAAATAAACCATATCATCTTTGCCTTAGTGAAATATTTTCAATGCAGAAGATATGCATGTGTCCTGCTGTGAATCGGTTATAATGTTGTGGTAGTAATGTCTATCACATTGTCAGAAATGAAAGGAATAATAGCCAAAGTGCACACACAGACACACACAGTCATGTTTTCATGACTTTTGGGGGAATCACATTGACTTACACTCATTTCCTGGAGACTTACTCTAACCCTAACAGCTTCCAGCCTATTCTGACCAAAACTAACCTTACCCTAACACTAAACCAAGTCTTCACCCTAAAAGATTTTCTTCATGGGTACGTCTATTTTGTCCCCATAAGGAAGGCAGGTCCCCACAAAGTGACAGAGGTAACAGATTTATGTCCCCACAAGACGGGTAAAACACTCACCCCCACAAACGCACTTCATTGGGTAGCGCAAAACAAGCACACATTCAGGGATAGGATTGGGAACAAGATGGCTGGTAATTTAATCAAATATTTATTTTTTGCCAATTTACAAATACACAAAATGCTGGAATGCTTTAACCGGTTTGACGCACCCCCCCAGCCCAGGTGTAGCATCGTGCCTGCTGTAACCCGTCTTTACCTGTTTTGATGTGTTATCACTAAAGGTACACTAAAACCCAGAAACAAGAGTAGCACCAATTATCTTATCAGCTGAAGTGAAAGAGGAAGGAAATAAGAAAAGACAGTTTATCACACTACGCCTTAGCATAAAAGCATGTCGCTATATGTAACATGGCTTCTGGGGTCTGCTTTGACAAGTGTAAATCACCGAAGATGAGGACAGATTACTTCTGTTAAACAAGATTGTGGTTTTGATTAGGTTTTTTATCAAACAAGTTGTGAAACGTTGATCCGCTCAGTGAAGATGCGGTTTATCTGTTGGGGTTGAACTTCCTGTCATGTTTAGGAGGCACATTGCTTCCACATCTTTGAAATGGTGGAGATGATTGAGGCAATAAACTGTTCACCACGCTTGGAGCTGCAACTTTGGTGGTGGATCTGTAGAACCTGTCTAACAAATTCAGATGAATGACACAAGTGGTGGAAAGTACATTCACTAAAGTAAAATATTGAGGTATTGTACTTTACTTGAGTATTTCCATTTAATGTGCAGTGAAATCATACACACACCAACGTAGATTTCTAAATTTTAATCTCAATTTGGTCAAATAACAATTTCCCACATGCATGTTTAAACCTATGACAGGACTGAATTGAATTTGTTTCTACTGGAAGTCTATTCCATTCTTCTGGAAGTCTATTCCATTCTACCACTAACATGTACAGAGAGGTATTTTACTAAGAACATGTCTTTCATCTACACGCCACAATGTTTGTGCCCCTGCCTCTAGTTAATATACCCTGGGCCATAACATTGCAGGATGTTTTGTTTGAGTTTCAATTTCAGCTGCTTTACCCTATTCTCTAATGTCAACCATTTGAATTCCTTGAATTGGGAAGGACCAACGTGAGGCATCAATAATTATAATCCAGTATTTTAATACATATTATTCTGAAATGGGCCATTCTGCATAATGATTTACTTTTGGTACTTTAAGTATATTTTTAATGCTTATACTTTTGTACTTTTACTCAAGTAAGATTTTGATGCAGAACTTGTAACAGAGTATTATTATAAAATTCATTCAACTTTTATGACATTTATGAGTACTTGGAAGTGGGAAGTGTGAATCATCTGCTATCAAAGCGAGTGTCAAACGACATTATGTACATTACACATATGAACAGTAACCTCATGGTAGAGTTTATCTTTGATAGTGCAAACACAAAACAGTGCCCATTTCAGACTTACTGGACAAACTTTTACCTATTAAAATTCACACCCACAGTTTGCCAAAACCAGAACACCCACATACCAATAGCGGGTTTTCTGTGAGAGAGAGAGAGGAGAGGATGGTGGAGAGCCTAGGAGCAGGAATAGACAAGAATCAAAGATGATACTGAGGAGATGCTGAAGAGTTATTGCCACGCACCCTCTCTCCAGGGAATTTACAAAGACCAACACATTTTCAATGTGCCTTGGCTTTCTGCCAATCAGTTGCTGTGCATAGTAATGTGGCCAGAGAGTTTTAGATATCGCTGCAATGTAGGACGTCAGTGGAGAGAATGTGCCGCTGGCATGCAACACCCATTATCCTGGAAATATGTTTGAAAAGTGTCCTCTGTAGCTGCTGCGTTGCTGCTCGTCACATATTTGAAATGACAGAGTGTATATGCAGGCATGGGTTGGAATAATACATTAAATGCAGCATACTATCCAGTTTTTAAGAGGTTGCATGCAGGCTGGATTCGTTGTATGTGGGCATGTGAATAATTGATATTCATTTAGATTTTACCCAAATTTAAAATTTAAAGTGGTTCAACTTGAATGTTTCAAAGGCACAAACAAAAAAAGTTGCAAAAGGAGAGAGTGAGGGAGGATTCACACATGCACTAATACTCACACGCGTGCAAATGCGCACACACAGATATTGTCTCAATGTCATAGCAACTGTAAGCCATCATGCCCACACGGGTGGAAGTGCCAGCCGCCGGCTCCCTCAAGGATGACAGGCAGGTGACAGCACACACAGCGAGGCAGCTGCATGAGATCATCTTCAGAAAGCTGTATAGGCTGGAAAAATCCTGTCTCTTGCCAAATACAACTATATACTTCTTCTATGCTTTGCCAGATGCGTTTAGGAGGAAACGTATTTCCTGCCTGGAATTAGTTTTTTTACTGCTCAGAAGTAGCAGATAGGAGGACGGGGTGGACGGTTGTGTGTAGGATTCTGTCACTAGAGATTAGTGTTTATTTCCTGCATTCAATGTGTTGTTGTTCTACTTACAAGGTTGGGGAAGGTTAGGGAAAAAACAAGGTTTTGCTTAAATATTGAAAAAGTCAATGTTTTTTTTTCTTCCCCACTTGGATTGTTATTGGCAAAAGATTTTCGACAGGACAGCAACAAATAACAAAACCTGTTTTGTGGAAATTTATTTACACTTTTTTCCCCATCATTTATACAGTCCTGTGGATGGATTTACTTCTCGCTCAGTTCCTCTGTCGCCATTTTGAAGTTTTTATAATGTTCAACTTTGTGCTTCTTTTAGTCTCGAGATGAGTCGGACATGTCGTCAACAAGCATTAGCCATTGGCCTTTTGTCATTGGCACTGCCTTCCCCCAGGTCCCTTCTCTTTTTTACATCCTACTAAGAGTATTTTAACCAAATATCTGTCACTTCCTATTACACTTGACAAATTCCTGAGATAAAGTAGCAAACAATTATACCTTAGTATTTGTTGTAGCACTCAACACAGCATTTCTTTTTTATATATTTAGTTGAGTGCTTTTCATCAGACAAGGCAAACATTATTCTTTTGTTTCTTTCCTTGTATGCATTGATTATGATTTGATTAGTTGAGCTGCAGAATTCATGTGTCCCCAAATCAGATTTTTCTCTCAGATTTTGGAAACACTCCAGCTCTTCTTCTTTTCCAAAATACACAAAGCTGTTATTCTATTTGCTGCCCTCTGCTTACATCCCCGGTCGTATTGAGGTAGTCAAACGCTACCCACTTAAGTATATTTGTATCTTTCAGAATCATATACATTTTTATATTTCAAGACAAAAATGTAAAGCTGTTATTGAAACAATATTCATTTAGAGTTCATTGTATTTATCGGCATTAATGCCCACACTTTGTTCCTCCTTATCTGCAATTTATAATCTACGTTTAGAAAATGGTTATCAGTTTACACATCTATCTTCATTCTTGCCCTGTTTTTGACTGAAATGATTCTGCCCATGATGGTGGTATCCTATTCTCTTTGAGAGTTCAGTAAATAATATATATACACATCAATAAAATAGGCACATTCTCATTAAAATCAATGTAGCAAAATAGTCAGTGCGGTGGCTATTTTAATGATAACCATTGAGATTGTGACTATTGTAGCAGGCTAACTTCCATATACACTAACTGACTTAGGGCACATCGCGGACTCACTGGGGGCAGGTTTCGCAGTAACAACTGAAACCAGCAGTGGAGTAGTAATGTTATACAGCTTTCAGTGTCAGAGTAAATAAGCAAGATTCAACAGCTTAGTGTTTCATCCACACACTCCTGACACAGAGTAAGAAAGCACATGGCTAGAGGGGTGACAGCTTTGTTCGACTCATTTTTTGTAAACTGTGAAGCATTAAAACATTGTGGAATTACTAGCGGACAGCTGACAAGTTAGGTACCTTGCTAATTCCACCATGCTTTAATACTACGGTCCTGCTGCCTCACTCTTCATAGCTCTGCAGAACGACAAGCTACCAGCTAACAAGCCAGCCTTCCGTCTCTGGAGCTGCAACAACGCATTACGGCCCCGCATTCATGTTTGTTTTCACCAAAAATAGAAGCCATCCTCATTTTCTTTTGTACTCGTCAAATGACCTTGGAAAAACTGTTCAATGTCTGCTCTACTGCTATTCTATTTCTATGTTTCAGTTAAAGAGGTCTGGAGTAATGGCACCAGCTTTTTCCTAAATGTCTCCAGGGTGGCAATCACTCCCTGGGGATTCATAATTTTAAATGCATTTATTGCTTAATTTGTCCCTTGTAATGTCTGCTGTTAGTATATCATGTTGGAGGGTGACAATTAATGGTAATTCCAGTTTTTTCTTCATCCACTTGTTATAATAATGTGGTTTTAGCCATTACCTTTCCTCAAAGACCACCTTCAAGGCATCCTTAATGATGGTTGGGTCAACTTCTCCATTGTTAATTTCATCTACCGCCTGATTTTATATTCCCACATTTAGCCTCCCGTCTTTTTCTGACATTCAGATGTAATTTTAAATACAAGGAATTCTTGATTTGATACGTCTGCCACTTATCAGTCAGTGAGAAATTATGTATGAACACGCCACTAAGTAAAGGGTAATATCGGCTACACATTAGATTAATTAGATTGTGATATTTAGATCTCGACCCACTAAACGCAATGACTTAATTCATTTCAATCCATTACATCCTAACTTAGCAAGGGTGATTTATTCATGTTGGACATGTCTAGGCTGAGGGGAACTCTTTTTATTGGGTATAGTTCTGGGGTTCATCCAAACCCCTGTTTAATTTCATGTTAACAGTAACAGATATAAGCTGCGGAGAAATTATGTTTGTCACTTAGGGATAGACTATTTTTGGAGCATCCAGGAGCTCCGCGAGTCTGCCCTTTGACTCATTTGGTCATTGACCACTATTGAAGTTGCGGTGCAACCTGAACTACTTTTTAAATACTAAACCACAGCCATGATGTCTCTCTTATTTTAACCATAATCATGTCTATTTGGCGGAGAATTGTAGTAAGAATTGTGAATGTTTTGCAGGGACATTGAATGCCATCTGGTCCTCGTGTTGATATATGTAACTTGGGTAGCATTAAGGTTCAAAAACCACGGTAACTATAACATGGTCGACAACCCACACTTTGGTTCGTGCTTCATCATATGAATGCCACATGCTGCACTCTGTTGCGTGGTCCAAGAAAGTCAAGCATCTCATAAAAGGGCCCAACTAGATTTGAGAAAAATGACAAACAAATTGTTGTTGACTCGAAGCTTTTCCAGACTTGCTTCTGTACATTGCAAGTCTCATCTTATTTGTCTTGAAAGTTGAGTTAAAAATGTTCCCCTGGTAGAAGCACTGTGAGAAGAGCTCTCTGCCACCCAGGTGAACCATCTTTGAATTTGTCATGTTTACTAATATCGGGATATAAAAGCAGAGGTATCACCTTCTATTCACTAACTTTAAATATTGCTAAGTTTGATAAAGCTGTTGCTTCAGTACAAAGCCCCAGCAGTACTGACAAGAGTAAAAGCAAGCAACACGTATTCCATGGTGGAGTGATGAATTCAGTAAATTGCACATTTAAGGATGAGATCTGCTCCATATGATCAGCGTTAGTTAAATTGTAAGTCTTTTGAGGATCATCAACATCATGCTCCAGGGTAGTATGCATTATCTACAGATGTTAAAAAGAAGCGAGTATAAAATTGACCCCTGGGAAACCCAACAAGACATCTTCAAACACAATAAGCTTGCAGCATCTCTGCCTATGCTCAGGGCGATATTTTGTAGATGAATAAAGCTTTTTAAAACCACGGATGTTATGAGATCAAGATTCGGAGCAGAATAAAACTATGTACGGTTCAGGAAGTTGCTCGAGGCCATTAAGGTGCCCTTGAGCAAGGCCTTTAACCCCAACAGCTTGAGTGCAGGACAGCTTTCTGATGTGAATGTGATCAGTGCGTTCCTGAAAAGGGGAGGCTTCTTCTCAGTAAGACTTCCCCCTGAATAGATAACGGGGAAAACAACTCATTCATCATTTTTAGTCATGGGGATGACTGATGAATTAATGTTCACTTGAGGAGTTATATATAACTGACCTGACTAAAGAAAAAAAATGAAACACAGGCTCCAGTTTGAGCAAATACTGTATTTCATCTTCTGTTTTTGACAGATGCAGAGTGTACCTTTCTGGTCAGAGATGAACAGGAAGCTGTATTGCTTTCACCTCCAGCCATCGTCACTCCTCTAAGTGCCATACTTTATTCATAAAGGTAGAGAACAGCCCCTCCTTGACATACAACCACATCCGTGCCCACGTGAAACACATGCAAAGAGGAGCACACAGATTCCCTGGAGGTTTGCCTTTAACCATGACCAATCCAAGCCTAATGCTAATGATGAGAGAGCCTACCTCACTTACACTTAAGGCAATTAGAGCGAAACCATAAAGCCTCTACTGCAGTGGACACTTTTGATATGTAACCTGATTTGTTTACACATCAACCATCTGAGAAGCTGTCATTGGAAACTGTTTGGGAAAGGGCAGGCACTTTCAACAAATACTTGGCAAGTAAGTGGATGAACCATCTGTTAAGCAATCTCTGACCGAAGCCAGTCGGGAGAAGAGTGAAAACATCTTTTCCATTTAGAAAACCTTTCAGTGCCATTCTTGGCTCTTCCTTCAATGAAGACGTACTCTCCAGTTCTGAAATAACTGATGCTATTGCAGCATCTACGCCAACCTTATCGGCAGCAGCCATTGTTATTTTGATTGAATGAACAAATGCCTGTCCGTTTTGTTAACTGCAACCGCAACTGCCAGTAGCTCTTCACAGGATGCTGATTGGTCCGGTCGCTCTCTGTCCAGACACAAGTGCATCACTTAAAGCCTGACACGGTAGAGTTTCGTGTTATCTCCGATCCTGTGATTCTCGCGTGAACGCGTAATATTGCAAGAATCCAGCTGCCGAGCAAGGCGAGTTGTGAGGATCCAGTTTATGATCTATCTGATTGATGATACTGCTGACAGAAAGGCTAACTGACACTGGGGCAGAAAAGTTAATGTAAGGTGATTTCGAGACAGAATAACTAACTCACTGGGAAACTGGAGGGCTGAAACAGAAAAGCAAGCCCAGAATAGGCAAGCCATCGTAGCCTCACAGTGATCTGCTGCAGTTTTCATTTTGTAAATGAGAAATATGATGGAAAATATTAGTTGGCAACCATTTTTCCACAATTGAAAAAAACCCACTTGAAACATGTAAACTAAAAATGTATTATAATTGTTGGCAAATAGGCTACAATTTGCAGCACTACATAGTTTATGAAACATGAAAATATACATATCCTATCACAGCAAACCTCATGAGAAATTCACGAAAATGTAAGCTACTGCAATGTTTGAATGATGTATGAATAAATACGTTTGATTTCATGTTCACCTGTGGTTTGATATCACCTTTTTGAAAGACCTTGAAAACAACCTTTGCAAAAGTGCACCATATTTTTCTTACATTTTTCTGCCAATTCGAGCATACTGGGCTTTTTTCGGAAGGGGGGCTTACAGAGACAGGCGCTAAAACGGAGCGTTTCAGGCAGAGGGTGAATACAGATGTATTCAGACAGACAGTATGAGAAAATAGTTTTTTGAACATCAAAGCATGTCAACATATTCAAGTGGAAACCAAAAGTAAAAGTATTAACCTGAAAACGAACATGATATTTCCCCTTTAATTGTACCAGGTTTAATGGGGGAGGACCACCACTGTTTCCTCACTGCTGGATCCATAGTTGGCTTTGTTGTGGCTTTGACCGCATTGTTAGCCTATAGAATGCATTCTATTCCTTATCAAGCTTTACAGAATATCACTATGCCATCAGGTATCATATTCCAACAGAGTTCACAGCTGGCGTAAATCCAGTAATGAGCCTTAAACGGCTCTGGCCACACTCATTAAAACACATTTTGTAACAATAAATATACAATCAACAAAGAAATACAAACCTACATTGTCAGCCAATTGCCTATGTTAGGCAGCTGCTGCAGCCCTGCATCAGCAGCTGGTCTCGGAGGTCCTCTGATCCACATTTGTTGGTTGTTCCGCTCAAAGAGACTGTGCTTTTGAGGTTGTAGCTGCTAAGCTTTGGAACTCTCTCCCATTGGACTTACGGCCAGTTAGTTAGCTAGTTCTAGCCATGTAGTTTGGAAGTTGGGTGAACAAAGTTATTGTTTGGTTTTGTAGATTGTAGAGTAAGGGAGCAAGATTGACTGAATCTGTGGTCACAGACGGTCAAAAATAGCAAAACCCTAGCACACATTAAACAGAACCTTCTGCTTGTTTTTTTCACCCCTTTTTTTCATTTGGTCTAATGAAAGTGTACTCTCTAGATGCTGCTGTGATGTGTTACCACTCAACAGTCTCGACCTGCAGTTTCACAATGCGGTCTAATTTTAGTTTCACACTCTGACACTGGTGCTTTCTCATATACAGAGAGAGAAGAGTGTGATCATCAGCGAACTGACATCGACTAAATCAATCAGTCAGATTAGAAAATGTGTTATGGTGGGCGTGGACAAATGACACAAGGACTTGTACAATTGTTCGTGTTTGCTCCATTTCTCAATTATCAAATTTCTAGTAAACCAAATTCCCTTTGTGTATAAAACGTGATGACAAATAGAGTTATTCTATATCTGTAACAGCGTGTTTGAATAGCTCATAATGTCAGAGTTTTAAGAGGCAAGTCATGTCATCATCCAACACACTCCAATAGCTCTCTGACTGCTGCAAGTCTTAAAGTATCTGCCGGGCTCAAATGATTCTCGGTGATTGTTTGAAGCCTTAAATCTCGTATGGCTATAAGACTGATCTCAGAACGTCTAGTCGGCTGTGTGAGGCCACATACGTTGATGTATGTTTGTTGGAGATTGAAGTGTTTTGTAGTAGAAGTGACGTGAAGAAAATGTTATGTTTTCGTTTCACCCTGCTTCTTGTCGGTCAAATTCTTGTCACTTATCTAGATGAGCTTTGAAATAGACCTTTGTCAGAGGCTGACGTAACAATGGCTTTGAACAGGTTTTTATATGTCACAAAAGCAGCATTCCAGCCTGCCTATCTTTGTTTTGCCTGGCTGGTTTCCTTACTTTATATATTTTTTTTTCTTCCTTACTTTGTCCCTGGGTCATAATTTTGTGCCCAACTTTACAAAGTCATGACATTCTCTGCTTTATGAGGCTCAGTCTGCCCAGCAACCTCACTGTACAGCAGTCGGCTATTCAGTGAAAAAGCTCTGAAAAAACCCGTTACAATACCTGCTCAGAAACGAACAGCAGAAATAAATGATTGACACCCGAACCTCACATGAGAAACGTTATTTGTATTTAAGGTTAATACGCGTTTTTGTGTTCTTGTGCATAAAACATATGACCTCTATTGTGTTTTTAGTTTCACCGCTCCTGCTCCCACCAGAAGCACAGCCCACACAATGCAAAATGTTTATGGTAATCTATTGAATATGTGTAACCCTAATTTAATAACTGCATGATCATTGTGATGCAATGAAGAAAAAAAATGCGCCGGTGCACACATGAGCATTCAAGCAAACCAACACGTTCTCACACCAATGCGTCAAAAACCAGAGCTTGGTTAGTGGCATTGAGTTTCAAACTACTGCTAATGTCAACTTTACTTTTATTTATCACATAGGACACGAACAGCAGTCTCCTGGACGAAAGTCGAGTGATTTAGACATTATTAGGCTGAGATGTTGAGGCAAATGTGGCTTAAAATTTGAATTTGTGGGTTCCATTTACCAAATTCACCAAAAAAACACGGTCCTCTACAGATACTAACCCTGTCATATGCTAAAACTTGTTTCAGTACAAACACTAATGATAGGAATGCAACGACCACGTCTAAGAATTGCTCTTTCAATTTAACTATTCAGAGCTTGTGCTGTTGACAGAGGTGCGAGCCAAGTAAAGGCCAATGCAAACCTCTATCTAATTGATTCATCTGTGGGGCATTATCCTCGGTCAAATTATGGCTCGCGCACAGAAATACTTCCCCTGGCTGACCGCTTTTTCACTGTGTAACGAACACACACACACACTAACAATTACACACAGTTGCCTCCTACAAATAAGCTATGAAGTGCATAACATCAATTACATCCAAACTTCTGTGACAAAGGCACTGGTGTGCTTTTTAAACAAACTTTACTGCCACAGGCACACAGTCGCTTTACAGATTTCATTTCACAGCAGCAATTTACCAGGACTGGGCAAACGGTTCTGCATGCTCACAGTCAATATAGTTTTTTGGTGCATTGCTGAGGGGATGAGCAGATTTACAGAATCCTGCATCAAATAACATTGCTCCACATCTCGTTTTAGTGTGTTTTCGTCTAGCGCCAAAGCCATGGGGTTGAGTGGAGGTGGGGAGGCAGCTCATCACCCCGAACAGATATTACACATAAGAAGGAACGGATGTGCCGTAATATGACATTTCTCTGCAGTGTTGGGAATTTTCATATTGATTCTGCTACTTAATAATTGCATGGTTAATATATATGGTTGAATGAGCTAATGCACATGGCAAAACACCCTAAAGATTTATCACTGAACCGTTGCTAAGCCCCGCCCCCCTTAGTTACTGTTGCTACGCCTGTTGAGCTTTCTATTCTAGAAGACCTTATCAGCAGTTTTCAATGATAAGTGGCAGGTTTATGACTCAAACTTCTAATAATGGCTTCTTGACAAAAAAGAAAAGCAGTCTTCTCATTTGATGGCTGAAATTACACCTATCGCTGGCAGATTTTTCCAGAAAAGAACCCCGAAACATTTCGTTATATGTTGTTATTGCTGGCTCGGGTGTTCATGGCATCAAGAGGCAACCTGTATCAAGTTCCCAGGACCGTATCAGACCAAGCGGAGGGGATATTCCTCGGAAGCAAGAAGCGCTGTCCACAAAACAGCTGCGATATATATTCACCTCTGAATGATGTGCCTCACGATGACAATAACCCAAGGGCCTTCACTCGGTTACATTGATCTGTGTGATTGGCGCGGTACAATGACCCCTGTGTTCATGTTGGCAGAGGGGCCCGGGAGGAAGGACAGGAGACGGAGTCGGGTCTCTCAGGACTTAATGGGTCGAGATTGATGTATTTTGCTACTTTAAGAAATTTTCAGGACCAGTAAAAGTTTGTACCGCCGCTGGCACATGATATTCCTCAGCGCGCTGTCTGAGATGTGGCAGATAGCAAACAAATTTGGTGTTTAATAGACCTACAGCTGTAGGTTAAATATAACAGTTTCCTTTCATATCGATGCAACATCTCCACCCCATCATATACTACAGTTCTGAATTTGCAGCTCTTTCACTAACCAGGTGTTTACTGCACTGCATAAATGTCAGTTTATGTCTACTTTGCTTCCTGACTGCGTTTCTACCACCATGGCTCTCTTCTTAAGGTGCTCCCAAAACAATCATATATTTTCTCATAGGGTTTAAAACGTCAAAGTCAAAACACCTGCGCAGCACACATAAAACACACACACACAAAGGCCTGAAAGTTCCCTATACCTGACTCTACATGCAGTCACTGGCCTCCAACAGACTGGACGGACTTTGATGAAACAAGGTTTTGGAAACACAGCGAGTCGCTCGGGAGCATGTGTCACCGGGCATGAGGCAGCCGATGGCTGCGGCAATTGATTTCCAGCTGACACTCAAGTGGCTCCACGTGAAAGATGACCTGTCACTGCGGCTCGGGGGAGCATATCCAGCGAGGCATCACGTAGGGATACTCATGCGTGAGATGGCAGGTAGACAGGCACAGGAGACCCTCAGCTGGGCCTGTTGGGGAGCCAATCTTATGAATCGCCCCGGGTCAATGAGAGCTTGCTAACAAGCCAAGCAGGCAAGTCTTGGTAAGTCATACTTTTAAATTTGAAGTGTGGACTGCAGTTTGCTTGTATGAGTGTAGACTGAGAGTCAACGCTATAGAGCACAATTGGTACCTCATGTGTTTAAATAGTGGGGGGTCCCAAATGGCATGAAACATGGATTGTTGTAGGGATACACTATACATAACGTTAGCTATAACCCTGAATTTGCTATTACCTATCATTGGCTTTCAGGGCTTTGTTTGTGAGTCCAAAAAAAACGTGTTCACAAATAAGCAATAGCGAGTCCTCTTTCGGCACTATACAGCAGCGTCAATTGTCTCTCCATAGTCCTCATCAGCTCTCCCACAGACACGCTGCCTGCTCTTGCCCCGACTCTCCAGGGACCAGAAACTGTCACCGGGATCTTGGAAGCGGGAGCCACATGTCTGCTTGGCAGCAATAAAGGCAGCGTTAGTTTTTCCCACCACGGATGACTTGGCCATTTCTTGCTGGCCACTTGCCAGAGAGGTGAAACGATGCTGGCTTTACTCTGAAGTCGTTGGCGCGACGATATGTGCAGAAGCCGGGAACGGAGCTTTTGTATCATCAAAAGAACAAATAAGATCTTAGATCTCACAGTCACACACTCTGGGAAAGTCAGTACAGCAGAGAGCCTTTGGCAAAAATGTTTTTTCGCTGGTGTCAGTTTTAGGATTAAATCTCTTTTCACTAAGAAATCCACTGGAACATACAGTATCATCATGGCACATTCTTTGAACCAAATACAAGTTTCTACTTGGAAAGTAATGCAAGTATTCTTTTGGCGTGTTTTATACAGCATATGTCACACAGTCACTTCACGCCATCACAGCCAAGTGGGAGACGCCCACTTGTTTAGGGACTAAACCCTAAGTCGCTGATCATGAATGGCATCATTCCTAATTCGAGTCCGATCTTTGTTGCATGCCATTCCTCTGATCTTTCCCGTTTCATCTCTTTATTGTCAGAATCTATGTCTCAGATGTAGAGCAGGTCGTCCACTAAACGAAAGATCCTTTGTTTGATCCCCGGCTCCACCATTCCGCATGTTGAAGTGTCCTTGGGAAGGATGAGGATCCCAAAATTGCTCTTGAAGGCTGTGCCATCAGTGTGAGAATGAAACATTAGCATCTAATTGGCGGATTGTCACCTTGCATGGCAACCTCTGCCATCATACCATCAGTGTGTGAATGTGTGTGTGGATGGGTGAATGTTGACACGTAAAGCTCTTTGAGTGGTCGGAGGACTGGAGAGGCGTTATATAAATGAGTCATTTAAAGGCATTAAAATGTTTGAAAAAAGCCAAGAGTAAATGCACCCAAGAGGCATGATAATAGACTATCAAACTTTTATCTCATTCCATAGATTCTATAGATACAGTCACAGATAGATAGATAGGCTAAGGCCTATCAGTTGTAACAACATTGCTTAAAATCATTAGTTCTTCTTCTTTTGCAATTACCAAACATCTCCAGAGCATTATGCCATGCAATAAGAAAAGGATGGTAGAGATGAGAAAGATACCTCAGTTAACAGCTTAAAATACTGTGCAATAATAATATAACACCACCCTAAGTATTCTTTTTTTTTTTTAATATGTTAAATGTTGGACTTGTGTCATCTTTGCATGGTTTCCAAGCACTGCCTTATTATAACGTTGGATATAATCAGGGTTTTCAGTAAAGTCAGAGTTTCCCGGTTGTAATTACAACTTGAATATTGAACGCGACATTACCACCACCCGCTGGACCGGAGAAGGGTCGACCCTGATTAGCATGTAGCATGGAAAAACTAAGACGGATTGCAATCAGATTTGTGATCTGGCTAAGTGTAGAGTAAATTGTTTTAAATTGCGTCTGGGTTTTATTCGGATGCGAGACACTTGAAAAGGACAAGGGTAATTGGGGCCAAACAGTGTGTCTTGTAAAGGCCTCAGTGTGCTTCAAATAAAGTGCTTGACACCCAGTGAAATGTGCGGAGGTGGGAAAGTTGGCAGGGTCTGAACTCACTCAAGCTCCTTTTTTTCCCTCCATTCTTCACACAACTACTTCTGTCACTTTTTGGTGTGTACAACCGAGTACAGCACACCCAAAATGTGTGCTTCCTTGTCCCCATTTGGATGATTCAAAGCTTGAACCCTTTAAAAACTCTCAGTTATCCATGCTAATGTAGGTTGTATGAGGCAGAGCAGTAGTAAGTATGTGTTTGGTGTGTGTGTTTTTATGTCCGTGTGAAGTAGACTTAACGAAGTGAGGCGACACTGGATTTTCTGAGTCATCAGCTCCATCAAAACGAAGTTGACACCACGCGTTGTTTGGTCAGTCCTTGTCTCCACTGACTGCGGCAGCTGCCAACACCTTGAAAGCCAAGGTCGCCCTTTAATAAAGACATCATAAAAATCTCTGCCATTATTCGGTTAAATGGTGCAGAAGATTCTGCTTTAACGGGACTACTTCCCTTCCAAGTGCTGTTGAATTAATTGCAGGCAAAGTGGGAGGCACTCTTAAGCTAATCAGATGTTATCAAACGTGTACGTCTGTGTGTGTGTGTGTGTGTGTGTGTGTGTGGTTGAAACTGATGGTCACTTATTCATGTCAAATGTCATGCATATATACTCTCACATAAGAGTTAATATGTCCTCAACCAATTCATGAAGTGGCCTGTGGTCATGAGGAAGTGAACATTTTAGTGAGGACTGGAATGCATATACTGTATATTGTCCGATATTGTCTTTGAGCTACCATACAGCAACCTGAGTGATTGTTAGGCAAGCAGTGGGATACTTCACCATTGACCAATAGTAAGCCTAATTGACAGTTCTGATTTTTGAAGGGACTGAGAGGTGGAGTGTCCAAACTAGAGGAAGCTGTCATAGCTTATTAGCTGTGTTGCACCGTTCACTTTTACTTAGTCTCCTCTATCGGAGTAGAAACTGTTCTGTCAAAAGAGGAATGGTTTGTAGACAGTTATGAGACAGGAGTCGAGAGTACAGATATGTCTTCGGGATAAACTGTGTGAACGTCCTGTTATAGCAACTGAAGCTAAGCTAACAAGCTTGCTAGCTTACCATGGAGCTCCATAGGCACACTTGTCAACCCTCTCGATTAGGAGATTCACGTTTTTTATTGTCCCCTCCCAGTTACCTCACACGGTCAAAATTCTCTTTTTGTAATCGCAAAAGAGAGAACTGCAGAGTACTAAGAGAAAGAAACAGTTAAGCAGGGGCCAAGCGTGAATGAATGATTATAAACTGATGAATATTGGTTCATAACAGAGGGGCAAATTATTCAGAATTCTTTCCTCAGAATTAAAAGTGAAATCTAACATAAAAACGCTGCAGTGCACTTATTATTTTGTTATTTTCACTCTATAAAAGTCCCCAGAATTTAGGAAACAAAATCCTTTGAAAGTTTCTTTTTAAGGTCTCAAGGTTGGCAAGTTTGTCCTGAATTAGAAGAGATTTATTTTTCCTTTTCAATACCTTTTTAATGAGCGAGAGCGGTGTGCAGCAGTGAACAAAACACCGGGAGAAGTAAACAGAGCAGTAAAGAGAAAATAGGAGCTCCAGAAGGTATTGTGACCAAATACGTCCAATTGTTACGTCCAATGTTGCTCTGGGGACATATTTAGCCGGTGCCAGTGTTGGCAACTTGCTCGCTAAATCTGGTGACTTTCCAAACCCTCATGGCGACTTTTTTTGTCAAAAGCTACTAGCGACAAATCTAGCGACTTGTTCTGGTGTTGTTGGAGACATTTCTGGTGTTTTGACTCGTTAAAGCACGTACGTTCTGCACTGTCGTGAACGGGCAGCGGGTGCTGCTATGAGCCCCTCCGCCGCCCCAAAGCACACACAGGCGGGTACTCTCACAGAAGCCTCGCGCAGCAGTCTCAGCTGCAGAGATAGGCAGTATTTCTATTACTTGTATTTGAAATATGTATTTCAATTACTTTTGAGTATTTTGTAATTTGTATTTGATAGGGCTGATAAAAATCGAATGTAATTTGTAACAAAATACTTTGGAGTGGAGTAATTTTGTATTTAAAATACTCAAAATACTTTCTCCACGAATCAAAAAACAGTTCACGAGTTCAGTCTTCAGATCTTCAAATTCAACGGATTGTCTGATTGTCTGAGTGTGACAGATGTCAACTAGCTTGATGTATAATTTATGTCTGGGTCTGGCTACATAGCCTATTGTATATACATGGTGATGATAATAATATCAAGCTAGCGATCGATGCTAACATGCTAATGACGCTAGCATGCTGTCTAGGCTAGTGCATAGCCAGTGTTTAGCAAGTTAACTTATCAGTCCAGTAGCTAGCTATATAGGAAGAGGGAGATTGGGAGCTTGTATGTTCATGATAACCTTATCAAGAGACGTCTGACCATCTAATCTTGCACTGTATTACAAGTTATAACCTGGAGGACACCAGAAAAGACCTGCTTTTTCTTCAGCAGTACCCACTTATCAAGCTCCTTTTTGTTCGATTTAACACAACCCTCCCCTCTTGAGCTCCGGTTGAGAGACTGTTCTCGTTTGCAGGAATAATATTCCATCCGCACAGGAGGCGGTTAACACCAGAAATATTTGAAAAGTTAGTTGTTCTTAAAGGCAACTAAACTGGCTACTCAGTGGTTGGGTCTCAATAACCAAAATGGAAGGATTATTATGTCATAAAGATGTCAGTGTGAACCTGTATGAGACACTTAACACTGTAATATAGAACTATGTGGCCTACCATGCCACTGGCCAATGTAAGAGAGAAATGAGTAGGCTACCATGCCACTGGCCAAGGTACATTAAAAGAGAAGTAAATTTTTGTATTGATTTACTATTTACCTTTTATTTTTATTCATTTTTCTGTGCAGAACTTGATGTACAGTAATTTATCTAGGCTCTTTACCTATGTACAACTGCTTTTAATTATATATTTTGCTTTTATAGTATACATAGGCCTAATGTGTGATGGTATTCATATGTGATGAATATTTTCTTGTTGATACAAAGCCAAACTTTATGGGCTGTTAAGTCCCATTGATAAAAAATATATATACATAATCAATCAAGTTGTTGTCTTTTAATAGCTTTGCTTCGTTACACTGACATTCTGTGACTGTTCTTCCTTTTTGTGGGGTTCACCAGAGCTTTGTGTACATTGTATAGCCCAAACCTGAATGCTCTGCTACCAAATTGTGAGAAAACGGAAAATCCAGAAAAAATTATTTCCTATATTTTAAATACAAAATACATGTATTGTATTTTGTTACATTTTCTGGCACCAGTATTTTGTATTTTATTTTAATACATTTATTTGAGGGGTATTTTGTATTTTGTATCAAAATCCATTTTGATGTATTTTACCCATCTCTGCTCAGCTGCAGTCAGAGAAGAGAGGAGATGCAGTCTCGGCGTATTCTCTGCAGTTAGTGTATTCATAGGTGTTGAGCTTCATTTTTACACGAAACAAATAATAACCGCAGCTGTGTTTCAGCTGCAGGACAGCAGTGAAGGCCCAGGTATAAAATGCATGGCCCGCCACTGCTTTTGACTTACTGTACTGCAAACAAACCTAAACTCTTGGTCACTGCTACATGGACCCATTGGGAAGAATTTAGGTTTAATGTATTTTCTCTGGTGGTTACAAAGTGGTCACAAAGATCTATTCAACTGTTGTCAAGCACAAGTCTAACTGCTCCGTCTTTTTGCCATAAAAACAGTTTGTGGTGGGTGTTATATCTAAAGATGGACAGGTAGAAACAAGAAAATAGGAGTAGCTCCTTATAGTCACCGACTTTTCACCCCCTGTAGCGTCCAAATCTTTAGCAGAATGTAAACCTTAAGTTGACGCGTGTTTGTGGTCCTTATCACATAGCTCACACCGACGCCGCTCGTAGATGAAAGCAATACGTGTTTTATTGATCCAATTTCCTTCGTACAAAACGACTTCCTTTATTCCTAAAAGTACCCTGATTACCTCGATACACTTTAAGGATCCACAGGTTAATCCACATAGCACGTTTCATAACACGTTTCATAACACGCTCGGAAAACTGCGCGGCTCCATACTGCTTCAGATATTACTCACAACTGTCAGTAACTGTCGCAAAGTGTCCTTAAAGTGACAGTTGTCTGTCACTCACATGTATTTCTTACTATAACAAATTATAACGACATCCTTGTAACATTCAAAGTAGAAACAGATGTGATTAAAGTTAAACATGTAAATATAAGTGAATATTTAACAGCACATTGAATTTGGCTCTTACACACCGGCCCCTAATTGTTCTCAAGATTTAACATTTGAAACAATTACCTAACTTAAATTAAGAGAGCCATGTACTGTAAAGGAACATTCTCACAAAATAACGATATAAGAAACGGAGGCAGATAACAGACTCCTCACTGTTGCTCAGTCTTTAGCACTGTTCGTCTTTCAAAAGCAGACAGATTTGTAATGGCCTGTGTAAAACACTAGTCTTTGTCTTTATGCAGACCTGACGAACAAGTCCTTTGTGGTCTGGAAGTGCCTTAATGACCTTCCCCATGACCCAAGAGTTTCTTGGAGCAGAGTCATCCACTAGAAGAACGATGTCTCCCAGAGTGAAGTTTCTCGATGCTCTTGACCATCTTTGCCATTCCTGGAGCTGTGGCAAGTATTCCCTGGTCCAACATACAGAATCGGATAGCTCCAACTTTAGCTCTTTTCTCTGCAGCTTGTCCATTCTCACAGCGGCTGTTGCTGCCGTCAGCTCCATCCGTGGGATGGTAGGTTGCTTTAAAGGAGCCACTCTGGCCTTCCCCATCATGAATATGCAGTGAACTTGATTTCTCGTTCCGCAACAGTAAGTAGCTAGCCGTGCCATAAGCTTCCTCACTTGCATCCGCAAAGTGGTGCAACTGTGCGTATGTAAGATTTCCAAATCCTGGTGGCTTGATGCACCAGTTGACTTTGAAGTCCTTTAGGTTGGTTGACAAAACTTCCCAACCAATCTGTCCACTGTTGTTTGACCTTTTCTGGTAAGTTGTCATCCCAGCCCATTTTCATTCGACTCAGTTCCTGAAGGATTTTCTTTGCTGGCAACACCACTGGTGCGAGAACTCCTAAGGGGTCATAGATTGAACTAACAACTGAAAGGAGGCCTCTTCTGGTAAAAGGACAGTCTTTGACAGTAATCTTAAACTGAAAGGTATCTGACTCAACACACCAGTGTGCACCCAGGGCTCTCTCAATTGGGAGTTTGTCTTGTTCGAGATCCAGGTTCTTCACCTCTTTGGCCAACTCACCACCTGGAATTGAGTTTAGGACTTTACGGCTGTTGCTGACCCATTTTGTGAGACGGAAACCTCCCTTGGAACAGATTGCTCTCAGATCCTGACACAGCACAACTGCCTTCTCTTCTGTTGCCACAGACTTGAGACAATCATCCACATAAAAATTCTGAAGCACTGTGTCGGCCACTTCTGGGTCAAACTCTTTCCTATGATCCTCAGCACACTTCCTCAGGGCAAAACTTGCGCAGCTAGGTGAAGAAGTAGCGCCAAATATGTGCACCACCATTTTGTGTTCCACCAAACCCTGCGTGAGGTCTCCCCCAGGCCACCACAGGAACCTAAGAAGGTCAGAATCGTCTACTGCCACCTTGACTTGGTGGAACATCGACTCCACATCTGCCACAAGTGCCACCGGTTCTTGTCTGAATCGTATCATGACACCTACAAGACTGCTGGTTAAGTCTGGTCCCTGTAGAAGTTGTTCGTTCAATGACGTGCCTTGGTATGATGCACCACAGTCGAACACCACCCTTAACTTCTGCTTCACAGGATGGTATACACCGTGGTGGGGTATATACCAGACTTTATCCACATTGCATTGAAGCTCATCGTCTGATACTTGCACAGCGTAACCTTTTTCCATGAGGTCAGTCATGAAGGCAGTGTACTCTAGTTGATAGCTAGGATTTCTGTTGAACTTCCTCCGTAGGTTAAGTGCTGCTCTGCTCAGCAACTTTACAGTTGTTTGGCATGTTGACCATCCGGTTCTTTAGTGGTAGACACAGGCTGTAATGCCCATCCAGAAGCTTTGCTGATCTGGTGACCATGTCCATGAAGCAATGATCATCTCTGGACATCTCGACCTGTTCATCTTTTTCCCTCTCAGGGAAATCCACCTTAAATTGCTGCTGCCACAGGTCATCAAGTCTTGTTACTGAGATGCGGTTTGATGAAACCTTGCATCGTTTTCCCTGCTGGTGAGCGGTACTTTCTCTTAATGGTCCATTTACAGTCCATCCTAGCCTCCTTCTTGTGGCATAGGGTCCGTCGTTGACACTGTTCACAACCTGCCATGGCTCCATGGCCTTGTGGGCATTAGCTCCGATGAGCAGTCCCACGTCTGCATTGATTACAGAAATGCAGACGTCTTTAAGATGAGACCATCCTTTCAAATCCTCTTGACGTGGAATGTTCTCTTTGTTTACAGGAATGTTTTTTCTGCTGAAGGCATTTGGGAGCTCAAAGAAGTTGTCCTCAGACAGATCACTGACTTCTAAGCCGGACACCTCATAAGTGTCAACGGGTCTTTCATCACCCATCATTCTCAATAAGATGCTTGTTCTCCTTCCACTGACTTTAAGTTGGTTCATTAACTTTTCTGTGCAGAAGCAGTCCGTACTTCCTGGATCAAGGAAGGCATACGTTTCCACTGTTTTATTTCCTTTTGTTGTTTTGACTCGGACAGGAACTATTGAGAGTATGCACTCTTCTTCGCCGGCCCCAGTGACTCCACATACTTTATTTCCAGCACATACCATTGCACTAGTGACTGGAAGACCACCACTTCTCTCTGTATTGTCAGTAGCTTTGCTTTCCTGTTCGGTTGCATCGTCTCTTCTTTTCATATGCAGGAGTGTGGGATGTGTTAAAGAACACACCTGACAGCAAAGCTTTTCACTGCAGCTCCTGCTCATATGTCCATGCCTTAAACAGCTGAAACAGTCCTTTGCTATGCAAAAAATAAAATTTTTTTCTTTGTGTGGCTTCCCTCTCATCTTTTTACATGAGTCTATGCTGTGTTGTCCTTTACAAAACATGCATGAGTTTGTTGCTACAATGTCCGAGGGACCCTTTTGCATGCTTGGTTCAAAGTCTTTAACCTTGTGGTCAATGTGCATCGCGCTTGTAGTGAATGTTTTCTTGCTTCTCCAATCCTGTATTTGCCTCTGCATGCACCTTTGTAGCTGACTTAACTGATTGGCTATCCCTTATATCGCCAAATATTGGATGCGTAGCGATTTTGGCTCGCCTACGGATAAAGTCATCAAGGTCTTTAAAGTGGACTTTCCTGTCCTGCCTTTCCTGGATGTCACATGCGATTCCCCTCCATCTTTCTCTCAACTTGTAAGGTAGCTTTGTGACAACAGCTTTCATGTTTGCAGCATTGTTCATTTCTTCCAGGTAGCTAATGTCCATCATGGCATTGCAGCATCCAGTAAGGAAAAGTGAGTAGGCGTTTAAAGACTCACCGTCCTCAGGTTTGATGGGAGCCCAATTTAAGGCTTGATCAATGTAGGCCACAGCAAGTTTGTGCTCATTTCCGAACTGTTCCTTGAGAAGCTGCTTGGCTTTGTTGTATCCTCTCTCAGGATCCATGTGGAGGCAGCTTCTAATTAGCTCTCGGGGCTGACCACTAGTAAACTGCTCCATATAGTAGAGCCTATCCTTGGCGTTATCAGTGCGGTCCTCTACTCCATGCTCAAAGGCCCTTATGAACAGATGGTAATCAAACAGGTCTCCTTTAAAGGTGGGAATGTCCAACGGCGGCAAAGCCGATCCTTTTTGCTGCTTCATCATTAGCTCTGAGATATTAGCTTGCTGCTGCATTACACTGCACAATGTCTCCACAACATTGCCACTGATTAGTGGCAACGCTGTGGGTTAGGAAGATGAACTGGACCAGTTTCCACATGGCTGTGATGCTCGTGCCTTTCTCTTGATGCTAAGTTTTCTCTTACATTGTCTATTCCTGGCGTTGAATGTACTATCAACATGCGTCCAATGCCAAAATCTTCCAACACTTTAAGCTTAGCATCTGAAGTATCTAAAGCAATGTTCAACTCCAACTCCTCTCTTTTAGCCTTTAATTCAGCTTCCTGCCTTTCCAATTCTTGTTTTCGTTTTAATGTGGCAGCCTTAGCTAGCAATGTAGCTCTCTCCACTTCTGCTTTAAGGTGAATAGATGATGCTGTGGATGACACAGAACTCCCACTTTCTGATCCATGTTTCTTACTCTTTCTACTCCTGGTAGACAGTATTGTGGATATGCTATCCGAGGGCTTGATTCGTCGCATAGCTTTGCTTGCTCAGCACGTTCATCAAACAACTCTATCCATCTTTCAGTTTTAGCAATGAAAACGTTGGCCTCATGTGCTTTAGGTTCAAACCAACAAAGCTGGTCATTCATATATTCCTCAGTAAGGAACTGTTTCAGAGCATAGTTCTGTTCTTCAAAGTCTCTGAGTAACCCTTCATAGTCAACTCTGTTTTCATTTTATAGTGCCAACATCAGGATCCTCCTCCCGTAGTCGCTCCATTTCCCTGGTTTTGCTCGTTATCTGAGCTAGCTTACTTCGTCTTTGCTGTATTAGCTTATTCCTCGTTTCATCTACAGCCTTCTCTGTCGTTATCACTTGCCTTTTCCCTAAGACAAACTCTTCTTCTTCCATGATAGCATTTCAATCAGGTTCCTTTTGCTTCACAGTAATACTGTTAATGCACCTTATCCACGTGAACTTGATTGACAGCTCCTAGAGTTACGCTACCAGCATAACGCTCCACGCTCATCAGTACGAAGCAAGCTAGCTTATTAGCACATGCTTACCGGAGTCCGTCCAAAACTGTAGCCTGGCACCTCGCGTCGTAATTTCCTCGTCATCGATAATCCTTTCCTTTCCGTGAGGAGCGAGTTTTCCGACTATTGTAGCGTCCAAATCTTTAGCAGAATGTAAACCTTAAGTTGACGCGTGTTTCTGGTCCTTATCACATAGCTCACACCGACGCCGCTCGTAGATGAAAGCAATACGTGTTTTATTGATCCAATTTCCTTCGTACAAAACGACTTCCTTTATTCCTAAAAGTACCCTGATTACCTCGACACACTTTAAGGATCCACAGGTTAATCCACATAGCACGTTTCATAACACGTTTCATAACACGCTCGGAAAACTGCGCGGCTCCATACTGCTTCAGATATTACTCACAACTGTCAGTAACTGTCGCAAAGTGTCCTTAAAGTGACAGTTGTCTGTCACTCACATGTATTTCTTACTATAACAAATTATAACGACATCCTTGTAACATTCAAAGTAGAAACAGATGTGATTAAAGTTAAACATGTAAATAAAAGTGAATATGTAACAGCACATTGAATTTGGCTCTTACACCCCAATTGTGCCTCATGATGTATCTGGGAAAATGCCAAAACTCGGTTACCAATTGATCTTACATCATTTGAAGGTCACTTTGACAGTTTCCATGATTTGTTGATGGATCTCGTAAATGTAACAGTACTGTAGCACTTAAATTCACACTCCCACATCTGCATCACACAATCTTGTGGTTAGCAGGCTTTAACAACCTTCATTCATTTGCTTCGAAGAGTTGCTTGTGTGTGAGATTTTAAAGCAGCTTTGAGAGTAAATTGTTTGTCAAGACAATTTACAGTAAAGAAGTTTTTCTATTAGGTACAATTGGCCTATGTACGACTAACCCCCCCCTCTCCGCTCAGCTGTCACACTATAGGTGTTGTTCCATACCCGAGTACGCGTGCCTCGTCATCGAAGCCTTCATTTGTGTAAACGCTGCTATGGTTACCTTCTATACCCGACCACAGTGTAGAAATCTATTCCACAAGCACATTTCATTTGTGAAAGATATAATCCAACTCAAATCAGATTCTGCTCAATAGTTCATCACATACCACATTCTCCAACCCCGGACCGCACCCGACACTCGTGGTCAGCTGTGGAGCACACCGCAGCAGATCATCATCATTGGTTTGGAGAAATCCAAGATAACATCAAATAGCATTAAAGAATTGCAGAACAGAGCATTATTTGTTTTGAACTAATCTTCTAATAGTGTGCATGTATCACCATCTACGGTTTAAGTTTTCATATATTTTTACATGTGTAAAATTGCTGCAGTGAAGACACTGAGCGCACGGACATTGTGGTGACTGCCATACACTGTGCCTTCTCCAGTCACCTCACCGCACCCTAAATCATCTAGGTTAGCTGTCACGGGACATAATGAGGACTCAAATGCAGAGAGTCAAGTGAAGAGAAAAAGGGTTTAATGAACAAACCAAAAACACACAGGGAATCCAAGGACAAGAAACGAGGGGGAAAATCCGGCTGGACAAGGCAGAACAGGCAGGCTGAAAAACCGGGAACAGGACGAGCAAAACGGGCGGGTAGGTAGAAAACAAACAATGATCTGGCAGTGAGTGAGTGAAAGACAGGGGTTTAAATAGTGACTAGAACAGGTGAGGAGAGTTGTGCTGATGAGGGACAGTGTGACTGGCAGGTGCACTGAATGAACCGATTAGGGACAGGTGAGGGGAGTGAGGAGCTACAGAAAACCACACACAAAACACCCAAGGCAAAGCCTGATTGTGACAGTTGCAGCGCGGAGACGGCGGCGGCTGGAACTGGAGATCACTGCGGTTCGGAGACGGCGGCGGACGGGACCGGAAGTCGCAGCTGCTCCGAGGCGGCGGCGGCCGGGACCCGAGATATCTACTGCTCCGAGGCGGCAGCGGCCGGGACCCGAGATATCTGCTGCTCCGAGGCGGCAGCGGCCGGGACCCGGGATATCTGCTGCTCCGAGGCGGCAGCGGCCGGGACCCGGGATATCTGCTGCTCCGAGGCGACAACTGGAATCAGCTGGATCGCCGACCGGACACGGGGAGCTGGAGTCGGTCGGACCGCCGACCGGACACGGGGAGCTGGAGTCGGTCGGACCGCCGACCGGACACGGGGAGCTGGAGTCGGTCGGACCGCCGACAGGACACGGGGAGCTGGAGTCGGTCGGACCGCCGACAGGACACGGGGAGCTGGAGTTAGCTGCGGCCCAGCGGGGACGGGAGTCCGACCCTTCCTCTGCCTCTGTCTCCACCGAGGGTTGAGCAGGCAGTCCATCATGTCACGTTTCTCCTTCTGGACACTCGGAGGCCCTTCATAGGTCAGACGGGTTCCCGCTAACTGCTGGTACCACTCATGGAGAACACGCTCCAAACCATGGTCTGCTGAGTCCATTTGTGGCCAGATCATTCTGTCACGGGACATAATGAGGACTCAAATGCAGACAGTCAGGTGAAGAGAAAAAGGGTTTAATGAACAAATCAAAAACACACAGGGAATCCAAGGACAAGAAACGAGGGAGAAAATCCGGCTCGACAAGGCAGAACAGGCAGGCTGAAAAACCGGGAACAGGACGAGCAAAATGGTAGGTAGAAAACAAACAATGATCTGGCAGTGAGTGAGTGAAAGTTTAAATAGTGAGTAGAACAGGTGAGGAGAGTTGTGCTGATGAGGGAGAGTGTGACCGGCAGGTGCACTGAATGAACTGACTAGGGACAGGTGAAGGAAGTGAGGAGCTACAGAAAACCACACACAAAACACCCAAGGCAAAGCCTGATTGTGACATTAGCTAAGCTTCAGTTACCAACTTGTTCGTCATCAGCCAGTGAGAACAAGTGTGCTGACTTCATTGTATCGACAGCCTCGTCTTGTTCAAGACAGTTTACTAGTGGCACTTGTGGGAAAACGAAAGTCAGACTGGGAAAGCCCTGTGTCCTGTGAAAAAGACTTGTGTTTAGAGTGCTCAGGCTCAACAGATCAGACAACAATCTCCCTTTGTCAGCCAAAATCATTCAGCTCAACTAAAGCTGTGTTCAGACCACACTGTGGCACCGCGGGAAAAAGCAAGCGACACCTTCATTCCAGTGAGACCACTGCTGTTGTGTATTTGGTGGTGCCACACAGAGGGCTCCAACCAAAAACAGATTGTGTTGCAACAAATTTGTTGGAGTACTCCACGTCATCTGGCAACAGACTGTTTTGAATAATTATGTGTAACTGCAGGCACATGCTGGAAAGCTGTCCACCATCAGTTTCCCTGCTTTTGCGCTCAGAAAATGTTCAATTAATAAGAACTGAAAGCTTTCCAGACGAAATACCAAAATATGAATGCCATCCTAAAAAATGTACTGAGACATAAAAGATTAAAACATTTTTTTAATGTTTTTTTGCCTAAACTGTTGGAACATTGATACAAATACAGTTATAAATACAAGTATGAGTACAGTCTAAAGCTGTTTCGAGGAATAGATACACATAAGTTTGAATGATCTTGTTTTGATGGAAACTAATTTGTGTCATTCTTAGAAACGTTTATTGGTTAGAAAGAAAGAAAGATGATTAATTCATGAAGCAATTTTACATAAGAAAAATTCCCTCTCCTGCGTATCCCTCTTAGATACTATACCACACACATGTATGTTCAGAGGGGTCTAGTGCAGGGTCGGCCATAATGTGGCAAATATTTGAGTGGTGTACAGTTTTAATTATATCTTTGCATTTGATTGGACTGCTAAAAAGCGCTCCACAAACACACACACCTCCCTTGTCACTAAAAGTTGCAGATTGTTTGACTGATGTCATGATGTTATTGGTTGAAATTGGTCAATCCTAGCTTACATAAGCGCACTTCATATTTAGTTGACAGGGTGAAAAGATTCATTTAATATAAAAATCCAAAGAAGATTGATGATTTTGTATTTTTCTTTTGCATATATTGTTAAATACATGCACAATATGAGCGGGGATGTGATCTAAAAGGGTTAAAGGGACAGTGTGTACAATTTAGCGTCATCTTTATGCCATGAGGTTGCAAATTGCACTGAAACTCCTCCCATGTGCCAGGCATGTAAGGGCCCATCTATAGTCAGCCAATGGTTCGTCTATTCTGTAGAAACATGGTGGTGCAACATGGCGGACTCCGTGAATAGGATATCTATCTAAATAGATCTATCTAAATAGATCTATCTAAATAGATCTATCTATCTATCTAAATAGATCGATCTATCGAAATAGATCCATCTATCGAAATAGATCCATCTATCGAAATAGATCCATCTATCGAAATAGATCCATCTATCGAAATAGATCCATCTATCGAAATAGATCGAGATCGATCGATCGATCGATCGATATATATATATATATATAAATATATAAATAAATAACTCATTCTAAGATTACCATAACAACACAAATCTTATTTTAGGTGATTTTACATTAATTAAAACAAAGTATTTAATATTATAGTTAATTGCTGCCAATAGATCCCCCTAAATGCCACACACTGGGCCTTTAATTCATGTGTGACGCAATAGATGTTTGTTTATTTTGACTGCAAAACACATTTATTTGTTGATCATGAACAAATTATTTCTTTTATTCATAAAACTGTCTGGGTAGCTTGTGTAACAATACAGCTACAAGTTAATAGAATACAGTACATCAAACGTTTGGTAACCGTGAGCTGATCATTATTTAATTTCAAAACTGCTTAAAAATAAAGATAAATATCGTAGTTCCTGCAACTAAAGCCCCATTTATTAGTCCAATAGGGCATGGCATGGGTAATATTTAAAATTCTCTGGTACATAATTTATCCGTGCAGGGATATTTGTAATCATGATATAGAGATGCTTAATCTGGATGAGAAATCAACCATGGCACGTGAAAGCAGTGTGTGAATGCTAATGGCTTCACAGAGAGACAATAACATGCTAATGTAGCCCAAGTGAAGCTACACAGGCAGTAAGAGGAGGCTCTTGAAATCAAGAGACATGCTGCGAACAAGTCATGATGTAGCCCTAATCACCTCAGACCTCTGAGGTTTTGATCTTTTATTGCAACCTTATTACTGGTATCATGCAAACACATTGTGTAAGGGATTAACACATAGATTATTTACAATGAAGCGGGGCTCATCCCTGAGGACACCGAGGTGAAAAAAAGCAGTCTAAAATCATTGTCAGTGTCTCCCTTCACCTCCGCTTAAGCTCTAAAATCAAGATTGATGATGTGCATGATGCGGGAGTACAATGACTCCTCATTCTCCACTCCCTCCTTGTCTTGGAGTTTTCTTCCAAGCAGATAGGAAGCTGTGATATTCAAAGTGACACTCAATTAGCTGTGCACTGGCAGTGGGACACAGATTGATAAGATGACTTTGTCCCTGCATGAAGAAAAGACCTAGATCCAGATACTGTCTTTGGAGTCTCACAAACTAGATTATTTCCCAGAAACACTAATGGGAAGGGTGAGCTGTAAGACGCTCTTATCATAAAATAAATGCATATTTGTTGTCAAAAAGAAAGGACATGTCAATGCTTTTGATTTTTTATTTTTATTTTTTAATTAGACTCAAAAAAAGGAAAAGGAAAAGTGAGCTACTATTTGTTACTGTACTGCAGCATGGACAGAGTGTATCCATAATTTCATTCTGGCCACGTGCTGCATGCAGTAGAGAAATGATTATACTATCACACTGCACTAATGCTCCCTTAGTAGTAATCAGCAGCTTTTTACCTAAAACGGCATTTTTAATAGGTGGTCTGGTACACGGATAACCCCAGACGCTGATGTTTAAGCTACTAAAAGGATCATCAATCCAACAATTTGCCCTTCTACAACCTGTCTCAAGTCTACCTCGAGCCCATTTATAGTCCTCATGAGCAATGCTGATGCAACAGCCCAGATAGACTCAAACCTGCCAAGACGTGGCATTGGAACTAATTCATATGAGTCAATTGTTCAGCTGACTAGTGATGATCAGAAATGAGTGCATTCACTCAACTTCTAGATTGGATTGGTCCGTCATCCAATTTGAGAGTCAAGTCCTTCATAGGTTCTTAGTGATGACTAGCTAGTTAAGACTTGCCATTTACCAAATGAGGTTGCATCATTAAAACATCATCAACTAAGAATTTAGTGAAGTTTAAATCGATCGCCAGGAAATGATATATCAAAGTCAATGCTGGCAAGGACTTCGTTGTAATTAATCAAAATGTGTGTGAGAAAAATGTATGTGTTTCAGTTAGAAGTGACAATTTTAGAATAATTGAGACGTCTCGAGTTTGCTAACCTTTCCAATGTTATTTGGTCATTCAGTCGAAACATAATTGGCTTAATGCTTTGGCCTTGGCATGGACACGTTTAGGAACTCCTGCTTTGGAGTGACCCACATGCTAAATATAACGTTCTGTACCGGTTGTTCACTACATGCAGCTGGTACCATTTTAATTTTTTTCACCACAGCCCCTCCGACAGACCGCCACTCGGTTTACATATAAACAAGAGGGTGCGTATATATTGAACAGATCATAATACATCACTTTTTTGTTGAATGAGCATGAAAGTAATTTGTGAACAAACCTATTTTACTGATTTCTCTGGGGTTGAATATAAAGCAAGAATTCACTATGAAAAATGTATAAAAGAGGTTATGAAGAGGCCACTTTGCATCATGCATTGATTTGAAGTACTATGAATAGTCATGGCTGAGTTTTATTCGACCTTTTCAACAATGTAATCTGGGAGTGTAACAACTACTTGTCGAAATCCCTTCTAAGCTTTGCGCGAACTTCATTTAAAAGGTCCACTGTTACTTCAAATCCACCTAGGTATGTCTTCAGCCAGTATTTGAAGGATTACCTCATCCACTGCGAGACAGTAGCACTTGGCTGCCCAGGTCTCCAGAGGGAAACCACAAGAGTGGCCACTGCTACAGTTACTCTAATACTATCAACACAATAACCACTATCCCCGCCCATGCTCAGGGCCACAAATTAAAATAAGTCTTAATTAATGGCAGTTCCTCAGGTGTTATTTGTTACAGTACTGTAAGCTGTGAGTGTTTCATGTCCTTTGTGGGGAAAACAAAGCACACGTAAAAGCCCAAGGCTGCAATTGAAAATACAAATCTGGCCTATTCCATTGCTCAATAAAGCCGATCATGGAGCTTAATTCTTTCTTAAATGTTTGTGAAGCATTACTACCTTTCTGCCCTAATGAATCCTAAACCTATCACTTTCCCAGATTTCTTTCCCAGATGTGTATCGGTACAATATGAGTTTGCATATGTGCATGCACTGCATATTTATGTATTTTAAGTACGAATTAAGATATACTACTGTTCTCTACTATGTACGAATAAACGACTCATTCTCTTTGAATACAAAGCATGGAAGGTCCAACCATGTGTGCCTGTATCAATTAAAGGGCCAGCAGGTAGCCTTTTGGGGGACGTATTAGAAAAAAGGAATAGTATGTTATAAACTATTACCTGAAACTAAGACTTGTGCATAGGGAGAGGGTCCTCTTCACAGAGTGCAACACGCACTGCCATGTTTCTACAGCAGCCCAGAAAGGACAATCCAAACACTGGCTCTGGAGAGATCTTTTTCCATTTTTATGTGACCTCAAGACCACCGTAGTTCTCCGACACGCTTGTGAAACTCTGGTAACTTGAGCAGCAGAGTGCAGAACCGTGGTACCGCCAGTCGCTGACTGACTTACGTTGCTCCTAAAGTCGTGTTTTTATGGTCAGGATGACCTCTGAGCGAGGCGAACAGCGTTACCATGCATTCGCAGGTGGTGGCCTGAGGTCTTCGATAGGGAGGAGTTTGCTGAGGGGTATTCAGTTGGTTGCAATATGCAACCAAACCGCTGACTCCAAATTCTACACACTGTACCTTTAATGTTAGAAAAAGGTGACTGGACCTTTCTAAACAGTCATTCTTGCCCTCGGTAAACAACAATACCGCTGGTAATACAGTACAAACAATGTGTGATGGCAGCACTGCTTTGGGTACCATTTAAATGACACGCACTTGATAATGCCAGCTTTTACTAAGAAAGTGACACCTTGATTAGATGAAATGCAGCACCCTGAGGACACCTGTGAGAGACAATTAACTCGATTTTCAATGCCATTCATTAACCGCTGACAGTTTGTCAACCTCATTATGTCAATTGGCAGCATGTTCGCACAAACTGCATGTGGTGGAATGTCCAGGTGCCGAGCCGATTCTGGTCACCTGTTCCAGTTTTGTTGTTGGGTCTGTAATTAAGAAGCCCATTATTTGTGATTAGCACTCCTTTGCATAATTAATGAATAGGGAGCTATGTCCAGATGGCTATTTCATCAAAAAACATTACTCATCTTGTTGAGCAGGACCTTCAAAGTGAAACAATAAGTGAAACATATTAAATCATAAAGGTACTACAATGTTTCAGTCACTTTGAGCCTAAACATTTCTAATTTACCTAACTTTGCAAAAGTGGTAAGAGATGCACATCTCCTGTGATTATATGTGACAGAAATGGCTGCTTCGTCAACGTCCCATAGCAACACAATGACACAGACATAAAATGGAAGACAACCAATTTCAGTCTGTCCTTATCCACTTTGTTTCTCGGCCCCCGGTTTCCTCCTCAGTCCTTTTCTCTGCAGCCTGATCAAAACTCCCAGGAGTCTACACTTGACCTGGACTCTGTTAACCCTGACTAAGCTCAGTGCCAGTTTCTGTTTTATCACCTGAGGAAAGCATCAACTTTTCCTCCAATCCGCGCTAAAACTAATTAAAGTTGGGGCAGAGGAAGCATCTGGCGAGAGAGAGAGAGGGAGAGAATGAGGTTGAGTGAATGATGTTGGGAGGGGAGAGATTAACAAGAGCAGGCAGAGCACTGTCTCTCAGCCGCTAATCCTTAATGTCACAGATATGCAGTAAACTGGGGCCTTTGTCAGTTAAAGACTGCCTTCAGATCTACTCGGCTCTTTGTCTGCCTCTGTGCATCCTCCTCCCCTTATACCCCTGTGCTGTACCCTGCCTCTTCAAACTCCTTGCATCAGGGATAAACATGGGAGCACTCCCTTTTCCAGGCGAGATGAAAGGCTGCAAGGGGTTGAAAGAAGCAGCTCATGGAGCTGCGATGGCTTGCCATAACACCAGCTGGATAAAAGAGCATGGAGAAAGAGAAGAGGTTCTATTTTTCCCCTCAGTGTTTACATGTCACAAGGTGACTTCGACAGATTTGTTTCACACCTTATCTAAAAAGTTCCACTTTATTCTGGAGAAGTTGCTCTGTTGACTCTCTTCGCTTAAAAATGTGCGTAACATGAGAATTTTCATTGACACTTGAGTTTAGGGGACGTCAGTACGCTTCATACAAAGTGACAGCAACAGGGCCTGTGTCCGATAGTTTCAAAACCCTCAATCTCACACAAACACCTCACACAGTGAATGGCCAGGTGTGCAGAGGTGCAAAAGCTGGCAGGTTTTAACCTCCATCTCAAAACTTAGTCATTCCAGAAAGCGGCAGAGCGAAATGTATCCAGGACTTACTCTAATCAAATTCTTGCTCTCATTTCAAGTTCAACGTTTTGTAGTCAATTCAATGTGGCTTTATTGGCATGTAAGTGTCAAAAAAAACAATGTTGCCCAAGCATCAAAATAAAAAAGGTGCACAATAATATCAACATTAACACACCATTAACTCAACATTTATGATCTATGTATATATACCCTGTATGTGTGTCATGCCGTGGCACACATACAGGTGTACAGATAACGAGAGTTAAGGTAGCTCCACATCAACGAGTTGCTGATTCAGTCAGTGACAATGCCGATTCAGAATAGTCAGTTCGCTTTGAATATTCAATGATAACATTTGTTCGTACATCAACTGAACACCTCTTTGGTACAGCATTTCATTCAATGAAGAGCTATTGAAGAGGGAGGAAAAAAAAGGTCTCTGTGTTAGCATGGTCGCTATTAATCGGACAATTAGCTCACACAGTTTATTCAAAACTGTACCATCCATCTCTGTCTCATGATCGTCTGCAAACCATTCCTCTTTGGTTGAGCAGCTTATATACAGACAAAATTGAACGGTGCAACACGGCTAATGAGCTACAACAGCTTCCCCCATTTCAAACTCTCTGTTGCCTGAGATCAGGTCAGCGCTCTCAAGATGGTTTGTTATTGCTCAATAACGCAAATCTGCATGTCAGAGTTCACTAAAGTTGAACTTGTCACAAAAAAAAGCGCCACAGTGAGCAAATCCAAGGGATTGTGGCAATTCTATTAAAATAAATTAGTTTCCCTTCAAAATGTTGCCGTTTCAAATGCTGCTTTTAAAAAAAAATCTTCACACAGCTTACCGTGTGTACAGCCAACTGCAACACCACAAACGCCTTCAGGGAAAGACTGTACGAAAATATTGCCGTTATCGTGATTCATACAATTACAATTATCACGTTTCACCTCACGCCGTGACAGCAGCCTTTTTGCCTTTGAGTGTGACAATGCGGAGCAGGTATTTCCAACGTTGCCTGAGTGACACCTTTCACACTGGGATGCAGCCTGCTCAAGAGTCCTCTTTCCAGACCTCTGAATTGCTACTTTAATCTCACATTTTATTCACCAAGTCTCAAAAGTCTCACCTTTGCCGTGATGGGCTGTTACGATGCTCTTAAAATACAATGAATGAGGCCCATCATACGTTTCCATTTTGTCCAGTTCATAATTTTGATGAGCTTGGCCTTTTCACCATATCAACTTGGGGTACTTCTCTAGTGACACGGCAGAGTGAATTAGCACCAACAGACATCAGCTAATTGAAGTGGATCAGTCCGGAGGGCTTTGTGTGCTCAAGGTCAGTGGCAGTACAGGAGGGCAACAACAGCAGGTCTCCCATTAAGCATCAACAACAGGGGCCTTCCATCTCCGGGTGGTTTCTGAGAGCAACGACTTATGACTCTATGTCAAGAGTGCCAGTGTCTTTACTCTACATTCCATTTCCATAACTGACGGCCCTTATCGTGGTCACCGCCTAAGAATCTTATCTACTTAACTGAACTAAGATGCAATATTCAATGATTGCATAATCTGTGTATGGGATTGGACTTGATAACCAGAATTAATATGCGAGGGTGTTAGGGTGCGCTGTGAGTTGATGAGACAATTGTGCTAGCATGCATAACTGATTGCACAAAGCTAAGCCAGTTAGAGATGCTTGGTTGTAAATACGTCTTGCCTGCAGATTATAAGGCTTGTGAATGAATCATATCAATCACTGCTGAAAAGCTTATTGCTATGAAGCAGGAAAAAAAACATGGCAGAAATAATCTGATACAGTTTTGAACAATATATATATATATTTGTCACCGTCACAGCGGTAAACGGTCAGCAAAAACCAGAAGCTTTAACGTAGGGTTTTTTGATAAACCCCCGTGATTGGACTTTTCCCTGTGTGTTGATAAACCGTTGCTAACGTGCTGATGGTAGCATTTTTAAACCTCTTGGTGTGGGTTCATTCTGGACTTCCTGCCCCTTCCTTTGAAAACAATAAATGCACCTTCCCCGTGTCATGTCAATTTAATTTACAGTTGTGAGAAAAAGCCACTTTCTTATTTTTGTAAAGCTGTCATAACTTTGACGCCTGCCAGTGATAAAGTCTGTGAGTGCATGGTGAAGGACAGCATGTCATCTATAGGCGATGGACCCATGGCTTGCCACTTTTTGACATTCATCACATGGGCTTTTACCGCATTTGTATTGTCTGAAAGCACTTTGTAACCCCCAATTTGCACAGCATTGCTCAAACAAATGTGTGGTAATTAAAGAAAGCGAAAGTTGTTGGTACTGTTGTTTAAAAATGAATTTAATAAACCCCGACACTTACTCTCAAATGTCAGGGCTGCTAACGTTTGGTTAGAATGTTGTATCTCCAGTATAACAGCCATAGTTCCCTCCAGTTCCTAGCCACACTGTAATGTTGCACTTACAATATTGATCTGTTGTACGTATAATCTCCAAGCAGAGAGATGGGATAAAGGTTTCTGTACATAGAGTATAAGCCTGATGGTAGCTATGCAGTCTGTGTTGCTTGCACTTTGCAGAGTTTTGACACGTGTCTTTGCAGAGTGAGAAATTGTGGTAATATGGCCATATTTACTGCACTAGGAGTGCTGTCCATCTGTTGGGTCATTTTTGTGGAGTCTGATTAATGGGCACTCTCTTGATATGCTTAATTTATAGTCCATGGTCCAAGTCAGTGTTTAAATTTCCCGTACTGAGATTGTTGTTTCTATAAAACTTGACATTTCCATCGTTCATTATTATTCAATCACATAACTCCTTATAGTCTTGTTGACGTTGGTGCATTCTGTGATTGCATGAAGGAACACAGTACACGCTGGTAAATATAGTACATGACTCACCACGTTTACCTGCACACTACTAGTCCACTATTATTCAGAACATGACAATATTCAGAATTTGACATGGGTCGTGTAAACAGATTGTTCTATTTAAATATTCTGAATTAAGTCAGAATGGAGCAAGATGTGGGATTCGCCGACAATATTTGGGCTTTAAAAGCATTCTTTGGACAATACAGCGCATTCGGAATATGCTTCTCGGTGAGGGTTTGTACCGCCGTTTGCAACACACGGACTCTTGCCTGTCAGCTCTGTGCGTTGTACATTAGTTATACACAAACCAACTACCAACAGTTTACAGACATTCATGCACAAAAGAAAAGCCCATATTTGTTGTCAGGAAGGAGAAACTACTTTTAAACATTATGAAAGACTTAACAGGCTTTTGGATACGTCTACCCAGTCTGCGCCACCGGTTACGATAATCTGCACGCAAACTGAAACATTGGTGGAATATTCATTTTCATTTTCCATTGAAATGGCTTGGTAGGAATATTGCTTTCTTTGGAATAAAGGCAAATACTGCAATTTTTTTTGTTTATGTAAACTATGAATAAATAGTCAATGTTACAAAACCAAGACCAACTCCAGTGCAGTGAAATAGTTCAACATTCCCTGCAATGTTCATTTCACTATCACTGCACAAACCTAGTCTCCTCTGTTCTTACCATTTTTCCAGATGGCAAACGTAACAGTGCCCTCCCGTGACCCAGTCTGATTGTTGAGTGCTACTTATTGGAGAGATTGAAGCTGAGGTTAGCTCTGATCAGTCCTTTCTCAATCACACAGTACGTTTTTCTACGGGGGGGGGGGGGGGGGGGGGA